>NC_138377.1:124431034-124459081 GCF_054177405.1 Leptonychotes weddellii | reverse complement strand
TTTGCCTCATACCTGCGTGGATGCCCACATTTTTTGATACTCTGGATGAGTCCATTCATTTTATATAATCTCTTCCTAGGACGTGTGTTATCCTTTCCCTGATTTGTTTATTTCTGGGTTTATCTGTATTAATTCCTTTGTTGTCTCTCCTCATGGCTCTTTGATTATTTGCTTGATTTTCTAGAGTGTATTTTTCTTTGTGGTAAATGAGGAAAACATTTAAGATTATTTTTTTCTGATTATAGATTTGGCACGCTTCCATTTATTTTCACGGGCAATATTCTAATTTTCATAATTATTTATTAATGTATATTTGATTTCCTCCTTAACATACTATAATTCCTTGATTTTAAAAGGTCAGTTTTCAAAATAAATAAATAAATAAATAAATAAAAGGGCCATTTTCTTATATTTTTTAACATTTGCAGAATTCTTTCATGACTTAAATAAAAAAGACCCAGGGCAAATATGAAGACATAAATTAACATCTGTTCAATCTAACTGGTGGATGCAAAGGATTTGTTAAATAATTCTTTGTGCATATTTATATATTCAGAATGTCTTATAATAATTCAAGAACAGGCTTAAAAAAAGAATGGGCTAACGTGAGACAGGGAGGAAGTAGGGAAGGAAGAAAAACACTCGTCTCATCCAATCTACTCTTTCCACTGATGAGGTAACTGGGGTCATTTGAGAGGAAATTATGGGCCACGAGCGGGAGTATTTTTAGGCAGTAACTTGCAGAGCAAGCTGTCCATGGAGCAATCCTGGCAAGTGAATGGTCTTGCAAGGGCTGGGGTTGGAGGAGGGCGGCATGGGGGGCGCAGGTAACCCACCAGGACCAGTCCCTGACATTGGTACGGAAATCTAAACACAGGCTTCCCAAGGTGTCTGGAACCCACACCACCATTCACTTCTTTGGACTAAAACACAGGAAAATCCTAGGAGACTCATCTGGGGAAGTGAACATCCTTACCTGGTATTGCCTTTAGAAGCTTGGCCTCCATTTATTTATTAGATATGACTGCAGCTCGTCTTTCGGGGCCCTGATTAAATAGGACACAGAAAGATTAACTTGTGAGGAGGGAATAATGGTCAGAAAAGTCCACTCGGGACAAAGTGTGCTGGCAGGACTGACTGCCATGGGGAGGGAAGGAGGAGCAGGGTGTCAACGCCAGGACTTGGCCCTGTCCCATGGTGGCCAGGCTGGGACGCGGTCACGGCTGTGGGCCACCACCTCCTTCAGGGTCAGACCTCACTGCACACTGTGCCCGTGACCAGCCTTGAACTATCTCCAAGCTTTCCTTCTATTCGCCAATCTGTAGAAAACCCGTTCTGGACCAGATGACAGTATATGGACTGCTAAACTACCCGAGCTGGAAGAAGCATTTAAAAAAGCAAGTCTATCATGAATCACCTGGCTGAACCAGTACCTACATGTTTTTGCCAATTTAATTTCTGGAAGTTAGTGATAAAAACCAGAACATCAAATATTAGAGATAGGCTTCAACATCACAATCTCTTTAACTTGCTGAGGCCTGGGTTTTATTTTATTGTTTATTTTGCCACAGTAGAAATAAAAATTAACCATGATCAGATATGTATATTTTTAAAATGACAAAATATTCAAATCATGAGTCAACGAAAACTTCAAGAAAAAAAAAAGTAATGTAATGCAGCTGGTGTTTTGTTTGGGGTGTTTAGCAGCAGATTCCTTGCTTCACATGAATTCTTAGGGGGAAGCTGATGTGTACAACAGTGAAGGTAGAGTTTCAGTGCTTGAACGTAGAGCTGGGGACATGAGGTCCGTGTAGGAGCAGTAATTCTGTGTAACAACCACAAGGGTTTAGTTCTTGCTCACAGGCCTGTGGCCTGGCTGGGGTGGCTCTGTTCCAAGTCGGAGGACAGGTTTAGAATTTTGCTCTCCATGCGTTCTCACTGTCGGACCAGACGGAAGGAGCATCTCCTGCCTAGGACATACTGTCCTCATGGCAGACAGCGGGGGTGCGAGAGGCTAAAGGAGAACCATGAGACACCTCAAAGTCTCTGCCCACAACTGGCGATTGGCACACAGTCGCTTCCACACAAATCCCACTGGACGAAGCGAATCATACGGCCACACCCAACGTCAATGCAAATCCTCCCTTGGAAAGAGGTGTAGAGCATTGGTTAAACTAGAATATCCACCTGCTGCGGTCTGAATATTTGTGTCCTCCTAAAATTCCTATATCAACACCTAACAACCCTGAGGTGATAGTATTAGGAAGAAGGCCTTTGGGGGTGATTAGATCATGAGGATGGAGCCCTAGTAATGGGATTACATCCTTATAAAAGAGCTCCCTTGCCCCTTCCACCGTGTGGAGCCGGGAGAGGGCTCTTGCCCAATGGTCTGGCACCCTGATCCCGGACTTCTGGGCTCCAGGACTGTGAGGAGGACATTTCTGTGGCTTACGTTGTTATAGCAGCCCAAATGGACGAAGACTTCCCCATTTCCTCCTTCCCCCCTTCCCCACCTGTGCGCCTTCGATCATCTCCGTTGAGCCCCAAGATCCTAGGGAGCAGAGTTTGACAACAGACAGTCAAATCCAACTCCCTTTCTTTTACAGATACTGGAAATGAGGTCAGGAATCACTCAGGCCGGAGCCTGGCAGCATCACACTGCACACGAAACTGGGAAGAGAGCCGCTTCGCTAACTTGTGCAGTGCTCAGTCCATCCGAAGAGAGCTGCTCTCCGCTAAATGCTAATGCACCAAACCGATTAAATATATCTTTATATACTCAAACTTTTGAGACTTAGGCAAAATTTATAATTACAGAGAACGCAATGAGGCTGTTAATTAACTTGTGCCTAAAGAAGATTCAGGCCACTAATTCATACCCTCTGATTTCATCGATGTCAAAAGCATCTTGGCAAAGATTTGCTGCCAACCCCAATCATTGGGCTTGGTCTAACTAAGGCCCCCCTCCGGACAGAAGATGGGATGAGAGTTTGGGAGGAAAGAGAAGGTTTTGTTATTGTTCTTGTGGTTGATTTTTTGTTTTTTTCAGGTTTGTTTGCTTTAATTGGGACATTTTCCTGATCAACATGAAAGAGCCCATCAAGTAACTGAACTACACAAACTACATGTAATTCCTAACAAACTCAGGAAGAGCCATAGACAAATACAGTGGAGGGAAAGATACAGCCAATTCTGTATTTGTTAAAATTCCCCAAAGGGTGTTTTTCCTAGGTAGTTAGCAAGCCCTTCTAGAAGGTTCCCAAACTTTTCTTTCTACCACGAAAGGTCTTCACACCAGCCTGCAGATTTTGGAGAGATGGGCTTTCTTGAATCTCTAGCCCTTTCTTTTAGAAATAGAAGTGTTGAGAGGTCAGTGCTCCTCACTGACGGGCTGAGGATTTCAGCAAGGCTTTTCCCTCTTGTGCCGTTGAACACAGAGAGCAGCAGGCCCAGATTTGCTTGATTCTTGAGAAATGAGCTTCTGTGGCTTTCACTGAGAAATTTGGCTGCTGGTAGATTGAGCGTTCTTTAGCTCACGTGAGCCCCTCCTTCTGAGGATGCCGACATCGGTGCGTTCTCTCTTCTGTAGACGTAGACAGCACTGATTTCCAACCCCTGCCTGGATGTTGCTGTGGTCTGGAGATCTTGCAAACCAGTGGGAGACAAGCTCTGGCCAGAGTGGAGGTGTGCATCTCCCCCTGAGTAACCAGAGAGATGGGAAGGGCAGAGAGAGCACGCAGCAAAAGACAGAGCCAAGACAGGTGATGCTCCTGGTGCTGCAGCCTCTACCCCTTCCTCCAGGAGGGAGAGAGGCACAAGAAGGGGACCTGAGTTCTCAGAATGGTGACCCGACTTTCTCATGAGAGGCTCTCACTGTCATTATACCAACACTGACCCAGAAGCAATCAAGCTTATGATCCAGCTGAATCTCTGTTCGTGAAGAACCAAGCCTTAACGATCTGGATCAACACAACCGAGGATAACGCTCTAAGGCCTGGGTATTCGTGAACCATTTATGTGCCTTACATTTCATCTGTCCTAGAACTGAGCAAATCAATTGTTGAGTGAGACTTCAGCTTTGTTTCAGAGTTACCTTGCAAACCCCAATTGGTCCCTGTGGCTCTTCCGATGAGCATCTAATAGCTATCATCGTCCAATGTACTCTTTGAGATCACACTGTCACATCTTAGATCACACATGGATAATTAAAAATCAGAGAGAAAAGGAGTTTTTCTGACTGTGGTAGGCAGAATTTTGATACAGTCCCCCAGATTCCTGCCCCCTGGTGTATATGACTGTTTAATCCTCTCCTCTGAGTGCGGGTGGGACTGTTCACGTGATGGATTTCACTTTTATGGTTAGGCTATGTTAGATGGGGGCAAAGGCAAAATAATTTCTCGGATGGAATGAAGGTCTCTAATCAGTTGGTTTTGAGTTAATTTGAAGTGAGATGAGCCTGGGTGGGCCTGGCCTAATCAGTTGAGTCCTAAATGAAATTGGAGATTCAAAGCAAGAGAGGTTCTCTGATCGGCCTTGAAGAAACACTGCTATGTTGCAGACAGGGCCACGTGGCAGACAACTTTCTCAAAGGAGCTGACGACTTCCGTCCTACAACTACAAGAAAATGAACTTTGCCAACAACCTGCGTGAGCTTGGAAGAGGACCCTGAGCCTCGGATGAGCATGCACAGCCCCAGCCAAGTGCTACTGGGACTCTGAGCTGCGGACCCAGGCTGTGCAACAACGAATCTGCATTGCTTTAAGCCCCGGAGTTTATGGTCATTTGTTACACAGCAGAGAAAGCAAATACACTTAGATCAGATATTAAACCCCGGCAAGGTGGGGCCTAGAACAGTCTCTTTATTCACAATTTGGTTTCCTTCTCGTGGTTGCTGCTTTGAAGGGCTTCAGCTATCCCCCAAGAACACAAACCAAAACGGGACTCCCAGAGGAGCTCAGAACCCTCGAGAAGGAGTTCACCGAGCAGAACCACCGTGCACAGCCCCATGACCCCCACCAGCCACAAAAGGGGGTTGTTTATAGCTTTACCTTCACACGTTTGGGGCAGAAATCACACACTGACAGCCCCTGGGCCTCACATGCCCTGCAGAGGTGGTTCACTTAGTACTTAAGAAAACTTGGGATTTGTTACCAGTATGTGAAAATTCCAAATACTTTATACAAAAATCAGAATGTGCGGCTTTTCTTGAAAACTTCGGAGATGCGACATGAGCACGTGGGGCCTGAGCAGCGGTGCCCTGTCCGAGTGGGGCGATCCTCACGGTCCCCACGGCTCCAACTTAACCGGCACCTGAACTCTTTCCCTCATTAACTTTCAGTATCGGGTCCTGAGAGCTTGTTGGTTTGGCACATATGTGGGACGTGTCCCTGCAGGGGGCAATTTGGCGGCACGCCGAGAATGAAGGGAGGGTCCCCAGTCCGGGGGCAGGGGTCCCCAGTCCTTCCTGCCCTGGCAGGTGGAGCAGGAGAGAAGGGAGCAGAAGAGGGGGGGCTGGCTGCCTGCCGGGCTCCCACCTGCTGCCGGGTGCCAAGGGAGTGGAAGCAGAGGCTGTGGTGGGGGAGGCAGCAGAAACCGCTCAGCCTCCCGGGAGGCCCAGGGAAGGGCGAGATCCAGGCCTGGTCTCCAGTTCGCCCGCTGTCCCGGAAGCCCTTCCCCCAAACTCACAGAGGTTAGACAGACAAGGCCACATGACCCCGGTTCCTCGCCCGGCCAGCCGCGGCTTCCCTCAAACAGCAAATGCGCCCTGTGATGCTTCACCATGAACTCGGAGCCGTGGGTATTTGGCAGGCAGCTTAAAAGGGTGTAAGCCCTCAGCCGTGCCCCAGAGGCCCCACTTTGGGTGTGTGCACAGGGCAACGTTGTCTTGGGGTCCTTTTGGCCCAGAAACCAGGTCTTATCAGTCAAGGAAAGCGGTGCCCCCAGCCATGATGCGAGCCATCTCTGATCTGAAGGTCACCTCTCTGAACCTGGCCTTCTCCAGGTCACCCATGCTGGCCGAGCATCTGGTCTCCTGTCACTGTCCCACGGGCATTCCCACGAGCACATAACCAAGCCGTTGTCCTAACCCGAAGCAAGTGCCAGAAGGCACAGGCCAGCCTGGACATCAGCAAGGAAGCAAGCCTTCCGATGGGGAGGAAAATGCATCTGAAACCCATGTTTCGACAACAAAGTGCAATCTAAACGCCGAACGTGACCAGCGGGCCTTCCGCTTACGCACTGGAGCCGAACCTGTAGATGATGCCTTCTCCAGTTGGTTGGGGGCTTCCCATCCTATGTGCTTTGCACTCACTCGCATCAGCTTTCATTGTCTCGTTTATGCTTGAGACCCGCTCATCGGAAGACAGTGAAATCTGTCTCAGCGAAGTGGAGGGAGCACCAGACACAAGACAGGCGCTTGCACGGTTTTGCTGCTTGCCTACAGCTATCCAGGAGGGATATGGGGCTTCCAGGGCCTCCCCGGGGCCAACCTGTTCTCAGTCCCCTGGGCTGAGAGAGACGCCCTCTCCTGGCCCTTTTTCCTGGCAAGCTCCTCGATTCCTCCTCGGCAGGAGCTTTGCCTTTTCAATGTGCACAGCAGTGAGGAGTAATCAACCTTCGATGTGGCTCAGGGAGCTGCAGACCCCCCCGCCAGGCCACCTGCCTCCCCCTATTCCCGCAGGTCAATGATTCTCTCTCCTGGGATGCCATCCCCCTGCATGATTTTTCTCTCCTGATCCAAGACTCCCTTTGTTATGGCTGGATGAAAACACAGAGCCCACATGAACCAGGGGTTGGGAGAATCACACTTGAGGGGAAAAAAATTCCACTGAAGCCTGCTTTTATAAGACTCTCCACCTAGGAGTGTCCAACTTGGAATGCCTGCTCGGGACATGGGTACAAAGCTCCACAGAGAAGCTGCAATCCACTTCTTAATCCCGTTCCTCCTGTTTGTTCCTTGAAAAGGAAAGGTGCTGCCAGGGAAATGTCTTCTATCAAGGACATACCAAACCCCTCCTCACTGAGTCACACTTGACTCTCGATTCATTCAGTAAACAGCACCTTGATTGATTTCCATTGATGAGAGATAAGAAGGCTTGATGAGTCAGGTAATATTCCTGAAAGATCCTCCCAACTCAGTCGCTTTTGTGTAACACTGTGACTAAAAAGCATGTTCTAGGGGCAGGGACATTGTAAGGGGGATGGATCATGGTCCCTGCTCATGTAACTTGCATAACTTGTGATTTGGCACTTCCAAGAGTTATAGGGTTTGGAATATTTTTGGGGGTGGGCGGTATTGAACAATAAGCTGATTATTTCACCTTTTAAAAAGTCAGTTTTAAGTGATTTTTTTTTTTTTTTGTCTGCAAAAAGAGAATCTGGAAAGGGATACAAACTCCTTCCTGGAAAACACGTCTCCCTTCCTGCCCTCCCTCCACCCCTGATAAATAACATGAGCATGCAGCAATTTGCCAACAGCAGCTCCAGGCATGAGGCACAACATCTGTTACTGAGACGCTGGAGAGACAGTGGAAGGCAAGTTGGCTGCCTGCCAACCCTCAGACTCCAGATTTTTGCTGACAAGGCTGTCAATAAATGGGCAGATGGTACCCACTCTGCTGGCAGGAGAGTTCAGTTAACCCAACATGGGACATTATCTCAAATTCATGGTGCACTGGGCTGAACCCTTTGTTGGGCCATTAAAACCATTCCTGCATGGAGAAGGGAGAGTACTGGCTTCATTTAATGAGATTAACTAAGCTTCCCACAATTGGCAGGCTGAATACGATCAGCCCCTGTGACTACAGCAGAGATGGGAGGGAGGGGTATCTCATTCACACCCTGCATTTTATGCCATTTAAACATGGGGATCTGTCCTCAGTAGCTGTGCATGCCCCTGCAAGGAGAACGTGACCTGAAATAAACACTCACCAGGAAGGATGTGCATGTGCATGTGCACGTGCTTGCCTGATCGTCCCGGAACTGCATGCAAGTCTGTGAGATCCATGCTAGCAGCATCTGCAGGAACAGGTCCCAGCAAGCCCAGGGATGAGCATGGGGAACCCCCAGAGACATCCTCTGGTGGAGACTTGGGAACAACACCCTTTTCTGTAGGAGAGAGCGATTGAAACCTCTTAGAAGAGAAGCTCGCGGTGATTACAGTGTCGTCTAGAGCACGCTGGGCCGTGACCCACCTGCAGTGCGACCCGAAGCAGGTCATCAAACAACTGGCCCTATTTCCCCATCTATAAACTGGGAAGAATGACGAACCACTCAGCTGTCGAAAGTAACAAATGAAATCTTCCCACACACCGCGTAGCATCTCAGAATTACAAACTGCTTTTGCATATTCGAAGACTGTGGTTCTCAACTGGGGATGATTTTGCCCTTCAGAGGACGTTTGGCTGTCTGGAGATACCACTGGCATTTCCCGCGGGGAGACCAGGGACGCTGCGAGGTGTCCCACCACGCAGGGAACAGCCCCTCAGCAACGGCCAGGGCGGGCAGGAAAGGAAATTTGTTCTCCATGTCTTCAGCCGACTGACTTACCTTCAGTGCGGCTGTCCCAAATGTTATTTGCTATTTTTAACCCTTCACTAAACCGCTAGTTCCCTCCATTTCTTCCGGCTGTCCTTGTAAATCAGATTTGAATAATGAAATGGCACATCCGTAAAAGGGCTTTTAGTTCGGTTTCTCGATCTCAGACAAGAAGATGCATCTGCCCCACAACTAGGCCCATCAGTTGAATAAAAGCAAGGTTTAAAATTGGCAGTGGGGATCTGGGATGTAAACAGGGTTAGAGGGGTTAAAAGGAAATTCAGGTGGTTGAGGGGATTGGGATGTGGTGCAGACGTGGTCTCTTTTTCATTTCTTGGCTTGGGTTCGAGTGGCTTTGGGTGGACCAGAAAGGAGGGGTGACACACTCCCCGTGTTAGAGATGTCCCCGCCCCCTTTTAGGCATCCGTCAGGTAAACCTTTGGGCTGCCTGCCTCTCTGCAGTGACATAAGCTGAACTGTGTCACCCCCCAAATTCATGTGTCAGGGTCCTGACCCCGAGTAGCTCAGAATGTGACCGTGTTTGGAAATAAGGTCATTACAGGTGCAGTTAGTTGAGATGAGGTCATACTGGAGTTGGTTGGACTCCTAATCCAATGACGGGGCTCTTTATAAAAAGAGGAAATCTGGACAGAGAGATGCATGCAGGGAGAATGCCATGTGACAACGAAAGCAGAGATGGGGGTGATGAGTCCACTAGCTAAGGAACCCCAGCAGAACCACGAGAGAAGATGGCCAAAGGTGGCCAGCAAACTGCCAGAGGCTGAGAGAGAGAGAGAGAGAGAGAGGCACGGGGCAGAGTCTTCCTCATGCCCTCGGAAAAAACCACCTGTGCCCCCACCCGGACTGCCCTCCAGCTTCTGGTTGCCAAACTGTGAGCCAGGTTCTATTGGAGGCAGCCAGAGTGTGATGCTGTTACCACAGTCCTTGAGAGGAAGGGGGGAATCGAGGTGGTGGCCAAGTGACAGGTGATTCTTGCCAGAGTCATCCTCCAGCCTCCCCACCCCACCCAGCTGCTCCTCAGGAGCCTTCAACTCCCCACTCAGCTCAGACACTTAAGCCTCCACCCCTTCCCCTCTCCAGCAGGTAGGAAGGAAGCTAGTTTGCATTTCAGCAGGTCCCCGGGGAAGGTTTCCAGGAATTTTTGCTACACAGCTGGTGGTAAACTCCTTCTTTAAAACGTCATGACAGGATGGGGGATGGAAAGCCTCCTAACTTGGTTCCTTCTACTCTGCACCGGGGGGACCTGGGGTCTCTACACCCCTCACAAGGAAGGCTGGTTCCATTTGGACGCACATTAGCAGCATCTGGGAGCTTCAACCAACAAAACAAAACACCAGTGTCTGGGGCCCCAGCCCAGAATCTCTGATCAGGGGTGCTCGGCCATCATCCCCCAGGTGATCTCCTACCAGCCCAGGCTGAGAGCCTCCGGGCCAGAAGGAAGAGCAGGGCAGCTTGCAAGCCGAGACGTGCGGGAGGATGAGGACCCAGCGTGGGACTCCTGCAGGACTCGGCGGTCATGTCATAGAAGGAGGGACATGGGGACCCTGAAGGGTTCTTCCACGCTGGGCAGTGACGTAGTCACATTTGCATTGTTGAAAATTATGTTAGCAGCGACCCAGAGGATGTTTTGGAAAGAGGTGGTAAGGAAGGCATGGAGACCAGTGAGAGGCTGTTGTGTGGTCCAGGTTAGTGGCAGGGAGGACCATCACGGGAGCAGTGCCGAGGGGTCCCAGCCACGTGCACTTAAACTGAACGAACATGACAGCTTGACCGGACTGTAGACAAAAGCTGGTTTGGAGATTGAGAGAGAGGCACAAGTCCAAAGTGAAACCCTGTGTGTGTGTCTGGTGGTGACCCCGGGATGGGTAGGGAGCCCGGGAAGCATCCCAGCTCTGTTCCAGGAGGAGGCTGGAACTCGAGGGACCACATGAGGCTGAGGTGGACTTTTGGAGGCTGTCACCATTTCTTGAGAAGGGGTTGAGACCAACCCTGGGAGCACCAAGGTTTAAAGGGAGTAGGGGAATGAGCAACATCCGAGCCAAGGGCGTCACAGGACAACAAGAGGCGAAGGGAGGAGGCCTTGCTTGTCAGGGGCCGCAGCGGAGATGGCTTCCAGCAGAACAACCACGGGACTGTCAATGGTAGTGAAGGAGTTTCATCTGATCAGTGGGGAGGAGAAGCCAGGAGAGAAAGGATCGAGGAGCTGGGCGGTGGGGCATGCCAACCGAGAGGAACTACTTTTCTAACAATAATGTGCCCAACACCTGCGTAGAGAACTTACCTGTGGAAACATACACATGACATAAAAGTCACCATTTTAACCGTCTTAAGGTACACGAATCAGTGGTATTTAGGACACTTACCACGTGGCACAATTACCACGACTAGTCCCAGAGCTAAAGTAAACTTCCCAAGAAACGTCCAGTCCCCAAAATAGACTCATTTCCCCCTTCTTCCCAGCCCCTGGCAATCGCCAGTCTTCTTTCTGTTTCTATGAATTGGCCCATTCTGAATATTCTGAATATTTCATACCAATGTGGCAGTGTAGTTGACGTCTGTCACGTAGCGTAAGAACTTCTCGTATCTTCAAGCCGATCCATGTTGTAGTGTGTGTAAGTACTTCCTTTTTTATGAATGAATAACATTTCATTTTGTGGATATACGACATTTTGCCTGTGCATTCATCAATCTGTGGGTAATTGGGTTGCTCTGCATAGAGTTTTAAAATTTACCAATCACCATCTCAGTCCAGGTTCTCTGAAAGGCAGACGGCCTAATGGGATTAAATATGCAAGGATTTCATTAGTTGAGTCACCTGTGAGGAAAAGTGGGGAAGGCTGGGGGCAGGGGCACTGTGCAAGCCTCTGACCCACTGGGGAGGGGAGCGGGGGGAGGGTGCATAGCGATGTCCTTGGTCCCAGCCAGTCCAAGGGAGACTCAGAAAGGCTGTCAGAGAGTCTGCAAGCCAAAGTCAGATGTCCAGGACTTGTGTCCCCCATGAACGTGGACCCTGGGAGCAACCCCAGCCATGCAAGGCTGGGCACAAACCAGCAGTGACTTCAGAGCCGGGTGGATGAGGTCCTTGGCTGAGGTTGATAGTTGATATTATGATTACTGTCCATATTGTAGAGCTCCAGAAAATAGAATCCTAGAGAGAGTCTTGGCCAATATCAATCAGCCAGGAAGTGGTAAACCTAATTATTTAGGGTTGTTTTTTTTTTTTAATCTCTGTTTTCCCCAAAATATCTTCAAATATTTGTAGCATCTGACCCCTCATCTCTGTTCTCGGTCCTGCTGCCATTCTCGAGTCCTCTGGGTTCATCATCCAGACCATAGGTCTGAGAAGTCTTCCTGCCTTCACTGCTTTCCCACAAATGGCCCTCCACCTCCCTGCTTAAAACACTTTGATGGGTCTCTGTTCTTATAAATTGGAACCTAACTCTTTGGCATGATTTGCAAAACCCCCAGGCCTCATCTCCTGCTCCCCTTTCTAATGCTGTGATCTCATCAGCTGTGTCTCCACATCCTCCGACATGCTCTTCAGCCGGCCGCACACGCTGTGTCCCCCGAGGGTCCCTCGCTCCCTCAGACCCCTCCTCGCCTGATGCTTTCTCTGCTCCTCACAAGTCCCCTCTCCATTCCTTTGATCTTAGAACTTCTACTCATCCTTCAAGACACAGTTGCTCTGATCTCCAGGTCAGAATTAGTGTTCCTTGGCAATGCTCCAAAAATGGGATGAACATTTATAACTCTGCACTGTAATTAATCGGCTAGCTGTTTGTCCCCAAGAACGTGGATTCTGGGAGGGCCGGGACTGAATCTGATTCATCTCCACTTTCCCTGCGCCAACGGCAGCTCCTGGCACACAGTCGCTGGTTAATCAATGTTTGTAAGCCACCCAGTTAGATCAAGGAAACCCTATCACAGATCAAAGCCTTGCTTTTCAGTGGGTAGAACCTCACGATCTCTCACCTGAGCTTGGTGGTGGAAGCCAGTGTACTTAGCTTGTAAGGAGAGAAGCGTGTTGGAGTTGGAGGAAATCAAGGGGTAGATGACCTACCAACATCTCCCCAGTCCCCTCCCCAGTAATCTTGAGTCTTCAACTGGAGATTCAGAACATGGGAACAAAGGAAGTGGTTTTCTTCAATCACTCAAGACACATTTAAAAATAAAAAGAGCAAGTTCCCCTAATATCTCTTTAGTTCCTACCTGGAGTAGCCTGAGGGAATGGATTTCTGATTCTATGAAAAGCACAATGCTTGAAACATGCAAATGCCAGAAAAGGCTAAGGCTTTTAGTTTTGATCTATGGAAAGGAGTGATAAACAGGAATAAGTTCTATTAATCTCACATCAAAGTGAATCACAGCTCCTCCTTCTCAAGAGCAAATAGCATGGCCATTTCTTGACTTGTTTTGGTGGAGTGAGCCCAACTCTCTCTCTTTAAAAAAAAAAAGGCAGAAATTTGATCTTATAGGGCACTCTGGCAGGAATATTAAACAGCTCTCCCCACTTCCTTTCCACAACTGGAATCAAAACTACCTTTCATCTCTCTGGTACGCAGAGCCCAGAGCCTCCTGAGCAGGGTGAAGTCTGCTCAGAAACGAATGTGGTGCTGGGCAGGATTGCGAGGAGCTGCAGGACGGTGAATGTGTGAGTTGGGGAAGTGGCCTATAAATCAGCGTGTCCCCCCCTGGCTCAGAGGATGCAATCATAATTGGGTCACTCTCCTTCAAGACCTTCCTTCCAAGTACAAATGCACCATGGGTGAGAAGCCCAGAGGACAAAGCCAGCAACCAGCAGGTCAGGAAGAGAAGGGAGTGGGAAGAGAAACAGGGACCTAACCCCAGTTCAGACGCCCCTGCCCCCTGTCCGCCCCCTGGATGCCCCATGGCCGGCTACGGCCAGCCACATTTCCCGTGCTCACCAGTTGCACGTGGAAAAGCTGGCTGGACGGACAGAAAGGCCTTCCCTGCCCGAGAGCCCTTCAAACACCTGTGCCTGGAAAAGCAGGAGTCCCGCCAATGGGTCAGGTCTCAGGAAGCCACAGGAAGCCCCTTCTGGATGCCTTGCTGACTCCAGGCTGTTTCAAACTTCCTGCTCTTCGGAAGTGGGATGTGCTCTACACCCAGGCTTTCCCTTTTCCACTTTTACTTTTTCCCATTTAAACAACCACGTCTTTACCCACAAACATCCCCGTCTACCTCTGGGACCAGCTTCGGTCTGGGGCAGGTACCCAAACGGTGTTAAGCTGTGGGGCCATGAAAAGCCCCACTTTGACCTCCTGAGGGGTCTCAGCACCCTTAAAAACAAGATGCAGGGTCTCCAAAGTTGGAACACTTTGAAGTCAATCCTTACCTGGGGAGCTGTGGCCTCACCACCAAGCTCAAATGCTCCCCCTGTGTCCTCCTTTCGGGGCTCTGCTCCCGCATCCTGCTGCCCGCCACCTACAAACATGGTTTTTCCTGTTTCAGCCTGGACACAGCCGGCTCTCGTGCTTCTCCTTAGCACAGATGTCTGCAGTTTTCACAGAGGCTCTTCAAACACCAAGAGAGAATAAAATTAGAACAAGTATGGATGACGCAAAAAGCAAAAACCTCTATCACTTACAAGGCTGTCCCGGCCGCCAGGTACAGAGCAGATGCCATCCTAGTGTGATACACGGTAAGAATGAGAGATGTTAAGTACCGGGCTGCCCACCACCCCTTCCTCTCTTCTCAGAATATCTACCCTCTTCGGGGCAACCTCACTCCCTCTCCTCTCCAACATGCAGTAAGACCTGCTATGGACTAGTGGTTCAAAGCATGGCTTTGGGTCAGAATTGCCTGGATTCTAATCCCAACTTTGCAACTTACCTTGGACAAGTCTCTGACCTCTCTGTGCTTAGTTCTGCATCCCCAGAATAGGGGTGATCTTAAGAGCACCTCCGTCATTGGGGCGCCTGGGTGGCTCAGTCGTTAAGCGTCTGCCTTTGGCTCAGGTCGTGATCCCAGTGTCCTGGGATCGAGTCCCGCATCGGGCTCCCTGCTCCACGGGGAGCCTGCTTCTCCCTCTCCCACTCCCCCTGCTTCTGTTCCCTCTCTTGCTGTGTCTCTCTCTGTCAAATAAATAAATAAAATCTTAAAAAAAAAAAAAGAGTACCTCCATCATGGATTGCCTCCTAATGTTGTGATGAGTAAAAGCTTATGTGAGTAAATGTTTGGAATATTGACAGCCACGGAGGAAGTGCTGTATGGCTATTTTGACTCTGGAGGGAACAGCCTATCATGGCCCCCACTTCCTTGGTGACAGTTGATCACCTAGAGGGTGCACACGCCACTCATGCGGCTAATTAAGGTCTACCTGTTGTGTTTTTCTCAGTGGACCTGAGTTAGGAGAATCAGTCCCACTAGGGTTGGAGGGGGCAACATTTTGAGATGTGAGGTGCAGGAGCTTTTTGCAAGGTGGGTTGAGTGCTGCTGATAGAGCAAAGTCAAGAAGAGGGAAAAGTTTCAAGAGGAGCATCCCCAGCAGCCTTGGAGTCTCTACTAGCTGTTCCTGAGATCCAATAGTACCCTAGGGTTTCATCCCATCCCAGACCCCACCCCTATCTCCTAAAATTCTAGTACCCATTAGTGGTAATTTAAAGAAGTAGCATTTTAATCGCTTCTCGGCCTTTTGGCTAAGATCAAGTGTAGTATCTGTTCTTATCAGTTTAAAAAAGTAGCATTTTAATGTCTTCAGGGTGAAGAATGGTCCTATTAAAATAGCTGTTACTCACAGAATAACCAAACCCTGATTCAAGACACTGTAACACAGATCTAGATGACTTGCAAATATTTCCTCTCATCCTGTATGTTGCCTTTTCATTTTGTTGTTACTTTTAGTCTGATAGAGTTCTACTTTGTTGATTTTTGCTTTTGTCACTTGTGCTTAAGGGGTAAATATCCAAAATATATAAAGAACTTGTATGATTTAATAACAAAAACACAAACAATGCAATTAAAAAGTAGACAAAGGAATTGAATAGACATTTCTCCAAAGAAGACACACAAATGGCCAACAGGTTCATGAAAAAGATGATCAATATCATGAACATCAGGGAAATGCAAATCAAAACCACCATGAGACATCACCTCACCCCTGTTACAATGACTATCATCAAGAAGACAAAAGATAACAAGCGTTGGCAAGAATGTGGAGCTAAATTGTAGCGGTGATCACATTGCAATATATAAATGTATCATGTCATCATGTTGTACATCTGAAGCTTACATAATGTATATGTCAATTATATGTCAATTTTTTTAAAAAGACACTACAACACAATACTCAGAAGCCTCTACACACCCAGAGCCACAGTTCATCGTTCAACAGAATCACTGAGCCAACCTTTCCCAGTTCCCACCGCCATTTCTCACTCAGACTCCTCCATGCTCTAGCTCCATAACGCTGGATGGCTTAACTTGACCATCTGGACCAGGCATTTGGATGCCATTCTTGATTATTTTATCTCTGCCAATTTTATAATGCCAGCTTTATATTCCAGCCAGTTATGAAGCAGTTGGGTTTCCAACCTCTGTTAGTGCCACTCTTAACGGAAAGAAGGGCAACGCACCTGGGTGAAGACTGGTGGCATCAAGCTTGGTGTTTCTCAGGAAAACCATGGTTGGGGATGTGAGTCTTCATGAAAACTAGTGGCTATCGATTCCATGCAAATGCCCAGGACACAATCAAGTCTTTTATTTTGGCAAATAAAGAAAACATCAAGCAAGTTTACACTTAATTCATACTTAGCTCTAGGGGAAATGTCTATGACTTTTAGTTATCCATAGTTACTACAGAGCATCGACTACAACAAAAAGAGAAATTAGTGGGTGGTGGTGTTCTGTTCGCACATGGCTTTCTAATTGATATAAGATACACAGAAGAATTAGATAAGCAACCAAATCCCCAACTTCACAATGGTGTCAGTAATAGGAACACACATCCTGCCAGTCTCTATAAGTCTCTGTGCGTCTCGTGGGTGTGTGTGTTTAGTACTCTGGGAATGAGGAATCCTGGTTCCACCACTAATGTGTAAAGCCTAGGACAAACTCAGGATTTGGGAGCATCGTTCAGCCTTTCTTTCTTTTTATAGTCACAGAACTCAACCATTGCAGTGGAAAAAGCTTGCAAGTAGAAGGGCATGAGACACCAAGGCTTCTAAATCAGTTCTGCCTTATGCTTACACTCGCTGTGTGACCTCAGACAAATTACTGCCCTAGATTGTCTCACCTTCAAAATAGGAATAATAGGGCGCCTGGGCGGCTCAGTCGTTAAGCGTCTGCCTTCGGCTCAGGTCATGATCCCAGGGTCCTGGGATCGAGCCCCGCGTCGGGCTCCCTGCTCCGCGGGAAGCCTGCTTCTCCCTCTCCCACTCCCCCTGCTTGTGTTCCTGCTCTTGCTATGTCTCTCTCTGTCAAATAAATAAATAAAATCTTTAAAAAAAAATACGAATAATAACCTCTGCCTATCTTGTTGGGTTGGAAGGATCTGATGAATTAGTATATGCAAACTACATGTACATTATAAGTATGGGCTGACACCACCACGACCACCACCACCATAACCATAACCATCATCATTTATTCTTGGCCATTGTGGTGGGCATCCCAGTAAGTGGGATGGGTCTAAAGCAGAGTTTCTCAACCTGGGTACTACTGACATTCAGGGCTATTGTGGGGTCCTGTCCTGTGCATTATAAGATGTTTAGCACCAACCTGGTTCTGATGCCTGTAGGATTCCCTTCCAGTTGTGATAACCAAAAACGTCTCCAGACATTTCCAAACATCCCTTCGGGGTAAGATCACCCCTGATCGGCAACCAGTGGCCTAAGGGGCAAGACCTGTCTTCCCATGAGATGAAAGAAGCAGAGAGGAAAGAGTGAAGCTCTTTGAGCAGTATGGTGACTACTGTTCTCTGAACATCTGAATAGGACTCCAAAGAAATATCCGCACCTGTGTCCCATTGCTTCTGGAGTATCGTTTTGCTCCTTTTCCCAAACATTCTTCCTCTGAATTAGAAGTCATCAGCCTACTAGTATTGGACTCCAGGTGTTTGTCCCAGAAAGCCCACCTTTTTTTACATTAACTCCCCTGCCCTTTGCATGGAGAGTGCACCATCCCCTTTAACCTCTGCTGACCTTCCCAGTCACCTGGAACGAGGAATCTGAGGATATTGTAGAGGGACGCCTGGCTTGTGGCAAGGCCATCAGTGGTAACTCTAGTATCCATTCACCTGGGAAGGATGCAACTCAGAGAGTAGCCAGGGGAACCCACCTTTTGTGTAATGCCACCCAGCAGCAGGTCACCACCCACCCTTCCCCAAAGCCACGTGGGGAAACTCAGCCCCGAGCACCATGGAGTCCTCCTTGATTTCTGTCCTGCTTGGTCCTCTCCCATGAGATGGGTGCCCTCTAAAGAGGCCAACCATCTCTTTGCCTCTGAGAGTGTTGTCAGTTGTATTCCATCTTGTCTAGATTCCTAAAACTGATGTTGCAGAGTTGCTCCTGCTCCTTGCAACCACGCTGGCCCAGCTGCAGAGGCCAAGTGCCCCTTGTTCCAGCCCCAGGAATGTTTACCTGATCTCACTCCTCACCCTGGCTCTGGAGCCCCACCAGGGGCTGAGTCCTGTATGCCGTTCTAGCACCTTGCCAGGGAGGGGAGACAGGGGCTCTGCAACACTTGAATAAGCATACAGGATTTGAGGGGCATTTGGGTGGCACACTCAGTTAAAGGTCTGACTCTTGGTTTCAACTCAGGTCGTGATCTCAGGGTCATGAGATCGAGCCCTGTATCGGGCTCCATGCTCAGCGAGATGTCTGCTTGAGACTCTCTCTCCCTCTCCCTCTGCTTTTCTGCTCCCCGTCCCAGGCTCTCTCTCTCTCTCTCTCAAATAAACAAATAAATCTTAAAAAAAAAAAAAAAAGAAAGAAAAGAGGGACACCTGGGTGGCTCAGTTGGTTAAGCGTCCGCCTTTGGCTCGGGTGGGATGGAGTCCCCAGTCGGGCTCCTTGCCCAGCAGGGAGCCTGCTTCTCCCTCTGCCTTCTGCTCCCCCTGCTTGTGCGTTCACTCTCTCTCTCTCTCTCTCTATGACACATAAATAAATAAATAAAATCTTTAAAAAAAAAAGAATAAAGGATTTGAAAAATTTAAACACGCAGACACACAATTCCACCTCTCAATAAATCAGCCAGCTTCTTTTTTCTGTATTCCTGTCTAACCCTTGTTTAGGCCCAAACATAGCTTGCACACTTATTAAGGTATAAATATAATAATGTGTCCTGCTTTTCTATAGTTAATATCATATCATAAGCATTTTCCACTTTGCTTTAAAAATTACCATTTTAATGACCACCTAAGCTTGCATAGAGTGGTTATAAAATTCCTTACTTAACCGTTTCTGTGAGATCTAGTCTTTTTCTTTTTTCCCTATTAAAGTTAATTCCCCAATTAACATTCAATATCTTCCAGAATTCAGAATTTTTTTTCTTCTAAATTATTTCCTTGGGACAAGTCCCCAGAAATAGAATTGAGTTCAAGGATATACATGTTTATATGACTTTGGTATACCTTGCTGATTGCCCGAAGGTTTGTCCCAGTGACCTTGGCATGAGCAATGTCAGAGTAATTATCTTATCACATCTATGCCATTATTTGTACTTTTTAAAATGGTATCAGATTATTTATCATTGTTTTTGCCAGCATCTCTTTGATTACTGTTAAAGGCAAGCATTTTCCCTATGTGAATTTTATAGTTCCATCAAAGAGTTCGTGGAAGGGACAGAGGGGGGATTTATGTCCTAAGTTCTGCTACAAACCACTCAAAATCCCACATTAAATGTACAAATGTTCTGTCCAAAGCCTTCCTTGGGCTCACTGCTATCTGTAGGTTTTGTGGTTGCTGTGTTGCTCATCCTCTCACCTCATCCTCCCTGGCAATACCTCCTTGCCTCCATCTTTCTCTTCTTGTGGAACCTCAAACCCCTCATGCTTTTACCTCCCAGAACAGCTCAGCTTTGCTCAAACCCATACAGGTGCAAACACCCCAAAGTTAAAGAACCAGCAGACATAGAAAACAGCTGTGAGGCTCAGCTCAGCGCCTGCGGGGTTACCCCCTTCACAATAGAAGTTATTGCTGATACTTCTGGACAAATAGACTGGTGGAGAAAATGTTCTGTATCTCATCCTAAGCTTCCGTCACGGAAGATTACCTGAGTGTAATACGTCTTCTTCACACCTGGAGAATCCATACCAGGCTTCTGAGAGATCTGACCATGCTTTCCTTCTTCGAGATAACAAAAGCATCAACTATCACCATAGCATTAGCTAGCTTTTCTAGAGCTCATCGTACAGGCTAGGGACGGTGCTAAGCGTTTCACATTTATTAACCCACTTAACCGCCACTGGAAGCATATGGATTAAGTATGAGAATTATACCCAGTACACAGGTGAGGGAACTGAGGCGCAAACCTCACCCAGAGCTGGAGTCCATTCCTAGACTCTCTGTGTGTCCGTGCGAGCTTTGCTGGACGCCAGGCCCAGGGGATGGAGGGGCGGAGCACGTGGGACCATGCAGCCCCTCCGACTTCTCGCTCGATCCTCACCCGGGCTGGCTCTGTGGTCAGCTCCTCGTGCAAGGCCATTTAGAAGGAACCCATGTTCCAAAACACAATGGGCTCGGGCCTTCTCCCATTCTGGGAGACAGGTTCCTCGAAACATGCTAAGGTCCCGTTTCTCTCTGTTGGCCAGGGTTAAGGTCAGAGTGAATGTGGCTGGATAATGGAGCTTAGTCAATTCTGCACAGCAGTCGTGTTTTGCTGCTCCTAATGCGCCCTTAAAAATCAATCCCATTGGCATTAATAGAATGTTCTCATTAAAAATATATGAGACATGCTGAGTGGCATATGAATGGAAAATAAACATTATGAAATGAAGTCAGGGACTGTGCGGAGTCCATTCTTTCCTGACTTCTCTTTTTCTCCAAACTCTCAGGCCCTCACTCTGATGACTGCCGATTAATTACTAGTTATTCGTGCAAAATTAGCAGCATCACTGTCTAAGTGACAGCACCGTATATCAGAAAGGACACTAGCCATGGGGTGGAATCTTAGCTGTACCACCTGGGGCAGGTCCCTCAGCATCTCTGAGCTTTGTGCTTCTCCGCTATGAAACGCAGGTGGCCGAACCTCTCCTCACTGCCCTCCAGGCTCTCAGAAACCTGCGTGAGGCCATGGATGTCCCAGATCGGCCTCCACCCTCACTAACTTCGGGATTTTTACAAGTGACACACCTGGGCGAACCGCAGTTTCCTTGTCAGTCATATGTGGATGACAGAATGGGGCTGAGCAGGGGAATCGGGGAGGAATGGGTGTGGATGTAGTTTGCAAACCCGACGGCACTGTGTCTGCATAATAGATGTGTCCCCTCCTGGGAACTTGACAAATCAAAACTAACGGCTAAGGAAAGGATGGAGATCCTCAGTTCTTATGGTAGAGGTTTTTTTTTGCATCCTAAAGGTGGTGTGCTGGTTGCCCTACACCATTCTTTCCTCCCCCATTGAGAGACTTTGGAGAGGCTCACTGTTTGTCCCCAAGGCGACACAGAGGAGGACCTGCCTCAGGACATTCCACCTCGATGGCCCAACGTTAAAGGTAAATTAGTGCAATGTGAGCATACTACATGGGTTTCTGGTGACTTATTCATACCGCAGGGCCGTCCGAGCTAGTGTAAACTCTGACATTTTGGGTCCTCTCTTGGAGGAGAAGAGAAGCGGGGCTGGGCCAGGAAAGCCTGAGGCATGATGCGGGTCTGACGAAATCCCCGCCCACAACAGCTCCTTTCTTGGAGGGGAAATAATGCTCCCCACGTGCCCCGAAAGAAGGACACGTCCTAATTCCCAGTGAATATGCTCCTTTACATGCAGAAAGGGACTTGGCAAATCTAAGTGAAGAATCTTGAGATGGGGACCTTATCTTGGATGACGCAGGTGGGCCAGCCCAGCGTAGTCACAAGGCTCCTTACAAGAGGGAGACTGGAGGGTCAGAGGCAAAGAAGATGTGATGATGGGAGCAGAGGTCAGAGAGAGAGAGAGAGAGAGAGATGAAGATGCTATGGTGTTGCTGCCTTTGAAGACGGAAGAGGGGGCCATGAGCCAAAGAAAGCAGGGGGCTTCTAGAAACTGGGAAAGACAAGGACATGGATTCTCTTTATTTCCAGAGCCTCCACAAAGAACCCATCCCTGCATACCCTTTGTAGACTTCTGACATCCAGAACTGTAACGTAGTAAGTTTGTGTAGTTTTAAGCTGCTAAGTTTGTATTAATTTGCTGTAGCTGCCATAGGATACTGACACAGAAGACCATGCGGGGCATCTCCATGGCTGCCGTATTACCAGTGACAGCCAATGCCTTTCAAGTTCTGCGCAGATACTGGGTGGAAAAGCTGCTGAGCTTTAAATGTTCCCTCTCTCAAGGCACCGAAAATGTTCAGCCTCAAAGATCCTGGGACCTTCACAGACCTCAGGCAGAGCCCACACCCTGCATTGGTGTTGGACCTTCTCAACGCAGGTGCTTCGACAGGCCCAGGGGGTGGGCCTAGTGCTGAGCTGGCTGGCCCACTGTTTCTGACAAAGGGAGCACCAAGGTTGATCTTGGTATGATCTGACTCCAGGAGAGATGGCCGGGTCAGCACCAGAGTGCAGAAGGATTCAAGGGGCAGGAGGTGAAGGGAGACATCCTAGACTGCACATTCATGGCGTAGGCAGCTGGATGGGATGACGGAGAGCACGGCCTGGGGAATGTGAGGGCCTTTCATGGGATGGGGAACCAGGTGAAGGCCTCCTTATGACGGGGTTTCCAATCGAAACATCACACAAGCAGCAGGTCTGATTGCATAGGAAAGTCAGCAAGGGGCTCTGTGAAGGGGTTTGCCCGTTGTGAGGACGTTCAGCCCACAGATCACTCTGCAGAGGCCCAGCGGGTTATGAAAGAGCATCTCATGGTGCTCCTGCAGGTCCCTGCTGGGCGAACCTCAAGTGCCTTGAACCGTCCTGTGAGTGGTCAGCCCAGGCCTCCAACCTGCAAAGGCAGCTCACCCATGCAGAGCTCATTACCTCAACACACGAGGTGCTACCCAAACACCATCCAGAGATTAATTGGCTGTTAAAATCTGATTGCTTGGAGCTCCCTGGCTGAAAGTTTGAAGAGGTTAATGCCATCAGTGGGCTGCTCTGATGGCACTTTTTATAGCCAACCAGGCTGAGGACAGGGTGCTCGCAGGCGCCCCTCCTGCCCAAAAGAGGTCATTTGCTGCGTCAATTACAGACCATGTTTTTCTAAAGCTTACCTTGGTTCTGGGTTTTCCAAAGTTGTAATCACATGAAACTGCATGAGATGTTTGATAAAACAACCAGTTGTAAAACACTTGCAGTTTGGTGACTTCCAGAGCTTATCACACTGGATGCCTAAGGCAATTTTTTACATGAATGCGTGTGATATTTTTTCCATCACTTTATAGGTTCATTTTGGAAGTTGGGCAAGCAAATGTTGTTTTATTCATTAGTTCATCATTCATACTATTTTCCGCAACAATCTCTGTAACGCCATTTATCATCCTATAAAGCATTACTCTAAAATCCCAACGTTTTCCTCGTACCTATGCAGAAACCAACAAGAAATAATGCATCCTGTCATCAGATTTTGCAAAAGTACTAACATGTTTTGAAAACTTGACCGAATGGTCATTTTTACATAAAATTTATTTTAGAATTTAGTATTTTGCTCAAAAGTAAAAGAAATCTTACTTATAACTTATTTTTCTTATATTTATGGCAGATTATTGGCTTAGAGAAGATCAGAAGGCAAGCTTTCTCAACCCACAAGTTTACCACCTTAGTCTATATCCTGAAGAAAGGGCAAGTGGGCATACCAGAGAATTCATCAACTTTATGAAAAGGAGGAATCTATGCCAAAGAAACTGGGAAAAACCATAGTTAGAAACAAAAATATGACAAACATTCCTGTTTCCTTGGTTTCTTATATGTTAATAATTTACCTTATTGTGTCTTACACGATAGAATATTGCCAAATGGTATTATGGTGGAATAATATTATGCAGTTGCGTTGCTACATCATTTTGAAACTAATAATTCAGTGTTTAAAGGAAAAAACATTGAATGTCTAAATATAGGCATGATGGGCTCTTTGAAAGCCAAAAATGTGTTTTCCAGCTTTTCAAACTAGAAATGATATATCCAGGGAAGCCTCTTTCAGGGCTGGAGAACTGTACTCCATAACGAGAAGACTAATAAAACCTTGTTAAGCCAGCATGCTGAATGCCTGCTGGAGGAAGTCAGTCAAGGAAATCATGGTGATGCTACTTTGTGATAAGATCAGTGATGACATTAACAAGTTTGATTGTTCTTTTTAATTTTGTATAATGAAATATGTCAACATTTAGGAAAGCTGCATAACTCAATGAACCAATATCTTCCAAATTACCAATACACGACATTACAAAACCATGAGTAAACAATTCATTCAAAGAATAAGATAAACCAACAGGTTTTAATGTAACAGAGGACAAAAAGTTCATTGCTGTGATTTCAGATTCCACATAGCAAACGATTTTTATGAAACCTCCACTTGTTGAATTTTGGTGTAGTATCAAAGAAGGATATCCACAATTGACCAAAAAAGCCACGAAAATACTCCTCCCATTTCCAAGTACTTACCTGCGTGGGGTCAGGTTTTCTTCATAGGCTTTAACCCAGACAACATGTGGCCGTAGACAGCATGCTGAGTCAGATTAAGAATGACGCAGTGTTCTAATAAGCTGGATGGTAGAGAGATTTGCAGCAATTGTCCTTAGAGCCAAAATTAGTGTTTGTTCTCTCACTTCTTGGGAGACTCCAACTCTCTCTGCCCCCAGATATCACCTCTGCTGGTCCCCAGGGCTTGCCTAGCGGAATGACCCAAACCCTAGCTCCTGAGAAGTCCAAGCTCTTGATAATCACACTTCTCAGGCTGGATGGCTGCACAGTTTGGTTCAAAGCCACAGTTGGCCAAGGCAGCACCTAGACGAACCCAAATGGATCCCATGAGTTTTGCACCCTTTCCCCCGCCCCCGCTGTGTAACCAGGGCTGTACCGCCAAAGAGGGAAAAAAGAGAGAGAGAGACACAGAGAGACTTGCAAAAATGAAAACCAATACCTCTCTCCTTGCCAATAATTTGTTTTGGAAAACGTAGACATTTTTTATAAAAATTATATTATTTACGTTAACATGTGATGGTCACCTGGCATTTATTTTTAAATGATTTAGCAAATAAATATTTTAAATTGTTCTCAGTTTTAATTTCAAATAGGTGAATATCAATAGGTATAACACACATAAAACAAGAATTCTTTGAAGTCCTCAGTACTGTTCAAAAATGCAAGGGAGTCTGGAAACCAAAATTTTTAAGAACCTTTGATCTGAAAGAGTAAATGCATTAGAATAGTCAAGTTCTTGAAAAGGAAGAGTAAGAAAGAAGAATTTTTCCTTCTCGATTTTAAACCACATTATAATATAAATTGGGGCACCTGGGTGGCTCACTGGCTCAGTGGGTTGAGCATTCAACTCTTGATTTCAGTTCAGTTCATGATCTCAAGGTCGTGGGATCGAGCCCCAAGAAGAGCTCCATGCTCAGCGGGCGGTCTGCTTGGGATTCTCTCTCTCCCTCTGTCCCTCCCCCACTCCACTCTCACTCTCTCTCTCTCTCAAATAAATAAATAAATATTTTTTAAAAATAAAAAATAATATAAAGCCACAGGATGAGGCTGGCAACAGAAAACACATACTTGGTCCAGAATATATATATAAATATCCAGTGAATGATAAAAGTAGCATTTCAAATCAGGGGATGGAAGTAAAGATTATGTAATAATTATTTATTATTTTTAAACCTCTAAAGAGGTACAAGACAAAAATAAAATATAGAGAAAATATCTGTAATATGTTTTATAAAATGTTAGTAATACAGTTCATCGTAAGGAGTTCCCAATAATTAACAAGCAAAAAGAGAATCACAGGATTAAGCAGATAATGGGTTAATTCACAAAATATGTTTTTCAAAGGCCTAATAAACACATGGAAAAATATCTTTCTCATTAGCAACAAAGAAACAGAAGAGTTAAAATCAGATATCATTTTTGTTGATTGTATTAGCAGAGAAATGTACTCTCTAGTCCTGGGAACAATTTGGGGGAAATAAGCACTTTGATCATTATTCTCAGGACTTAATCGGTTCATCTTTTCTGAAGTAGTTTTGGTCAATCTGCAACAAATTACTTTAAAATGTGCATATTTCTTGACCAGGAACTTTCATTTTGGAGAATTCACACTACCAACGGAATCCAGCAAAGGCACAGAGACCGTGTAGAAGAGTGTTCTTCAAACATTGTTTTTATTAGAGAGCAATTAAACCATCCTAATAATCTGCCATTAGCAAGGAGTCATGTCAATAAAACATGGTGTAACCTTACCATGACACACTGTGCAGTCACTAACAATGACAAGGACTTGGGGAAAGATGCCTGTGACAAATCACGGGCTGAAAACAGTAGATTATAAATTAGCGTGTACAGTACGAACACTTGTGTGGGGGACATGGCCCGTATTCACCAGCATGTGGTCTTCCTCGTCTTCGGGGCGAGCAGAAAGTCCAATTTTTCAGTTTCATTGAAGTTAAGTGGAATCATAGGACCAGTTCTGGCCAAGAAAATGTGTGCAGAGAAGTGACTTGTTTCATTTCTGGGCTGAGGCAGTAAAAAGCTGATGCTGGTTGTCCAGTCCCCCTTCCCCTCCCGCAGCAACCAAGAAGGCCATGTGGGCCAGACAGAGTGGTCACAAGACAAGAGTCTCCATTAGCTTGGCTCACAGAGTGGCTGAGTCGAGCAGAGCCCCTGCCAATCTGTGTTGGAAAAGTATGAGGAATAAATCTTTCTTTTAATAAGCCACTGAGAATCCAGAGCTAATTTACTGCTGCAGTAAAACTTAGCTAACATGAGTAATATGCTATTTTTTAAAAATAAAATCACAACAAAAGGAATGTGTGGGGTGCTTGGTAAAATATCTGGAAAATTGTATTCCCAAAGTTAAATTGTGACTTTCTCTGGGTGATCTATTTTCATAGCTGTACTTTAATCTGCATTTTTTTCCTTGAACTTTCTACAATACACATGTATAATCAGAAACACTGAAGCTGTTTCCATTTTGGAAAATGAAAAGTACATTGATAATATCTCAGGGAGAATTATCTGGTCATTTGAGGGCTTACTTCTGTCTCCTCACATTCAGCTGTTATTAGGGGAAGATAACCGCCGAGTCTGCGTTTCTCAATAAACAGGCATATCTGTTTTGGGCGACAGTGCATTTTCCTTTTGGAAGGGGGCCCAGAGGGGCCAGCGTGGAAATGAAACGTAAGATTGTCAAGTGGGTGGATGTCAGGTGATCAGGCCCTTGAACACAAAGCTACAGAAGGAAGGACCTTGAAGGGGACGGGGACCTGCCAAGATCTGTGAACTCAGCCGAGTAAGTTAAGGTTCTGTTTGTTCATGTTTGTTCACAGAATGTTATTCTGGGACAGAGGACCAGGAAAATCCATATATATAGATAGATGGATAGATGATAGATAGATAGACAGATAGATAGATACATAGATGATAGATAGATAGGTAGATAGATAGATGATAGATAGATGACAGATGATAGATGATAGATAGATAGATAGATAGATAGATAGATAGATAGATAGATAGATGATAGATAGATAGATTTTTTTTCCAAGACAGAAAAGAAAAGCAGGGACGTTGGTGCCATTTCATGAGGAACACTAACCCTTGCTCACCTCTGTCTGTGGTCCCGATTCCTCTACACTTCCCATCACTTCGTCTTGCTCGTGGCTACTCACGGCCAAGGCAGGAAGAGCTGAGGAAGCTACATCCCGGGAGAGCAAGGGCCTAGGACGCCCCTGTTCCCAGGTGCAGGACGGAGGCTGCGTTTTAGGGGAGCTGGGAAAGGGGAGTCTGCATGTCATGTGTAGTTTACTCTCCCCCACGGACGGGTAGTTTCCAGTTTCTGGAATCTTCAGAATTTCACAGTGCTAACTGTCTCTACAAGCAACAGTTTTGGGACGGGAACAAGCAATCAATTAATATCTAAGAGCCTTTGTAGGAGGCGGGAGCTGAGGTGACAATACTTTGCTGCGCCAGTTATGGGCTCTCATGTCTCAGCCCCAAACCCATCCTGCTTTGCTTGTCTCTGAGATGCTGGAGCAGGACCTCTGCAGACCACATTTCTGCTGTGCCGACTGCTTCCAGCTGAGTCAGGCAGTCGGGGTGCTGGAGGGAGGTTGGAGGGAGGCCAGAGGGAGGCTGGGCAGGGAGGCTGACAGGAGGCTGGGGGGAGGCTGACGGGAGGCTGGGGGGAGGCT
>NC_138377.1:124410500-124430534 GCF_054177405.1 Leptonychotes weddellii | reverse complement strand
GGAAGAAAGGAAGGGAGGGAGGGAGGGAAGGAAGGAAGGAAAGGAGGAAGGGAAGGAAGGAAGGAAAGGAGGGAGGGAAGAAAGGAAGGGAGGGAGGGAGGGAGGGAAGGAAGGAAGGAAAGGAGGAAGGGAGGGAAGGAAGGGAGGGAGGGAGGGAGGGAAGTTGATAGGAAAAAGAGAAGAAAAGTGACACTGTTAATAATATCTTTTAAAAAGCCACTGGAGAGTAGAGGAAGGACTGTATTCAGAGTCAGTGGAAATGGGCCCTGGCCCCTTGCTCTGACCATGTCTGACCTTGAGAAAAATCCCTCAACCTCCTGGATCCCAATTTCTCCTCCTACAAAACAGGTAGGGTAGCAGGTAGACTTTGCAGGCTGTAGGGGGAGGTTTTAGACTAAATCTCAGCAGGTGTAGACCACTCCTGCTGATGCTTTACTTCTGTCCCACAAATGAGCACCGCAGGTTCGTACACATGCGTTCATCTGTACAGGGGTTGAACTTGAGTGGAAAATTTGTACCAGAGTCTTCCTGTCCCTACCACCCCTTGGTGGTGTCCCATCCGAAGAAAAATAGAACTACAAGTGAGGGGGCGGGCCTGTGTACCAGCTGCCTTCCAGAGGGTGGGGAACCGCCCCCGGCTTTAGCAGCGGTGATGACTCGGATGCCTAGGGGGTGATTGGTAAAAGTTCTGAAACACGGCTCCGCGTGTTGGAGCGGAAGCCCTAGGGTCATCTGGAGGTACCTGCTGCTCCCTCATCATTCGTCATTGGTTCCCAGGTCCCAGAGACTCGCACCTGATCCTGGGCCACTGAGACCATGAGGGGGACGCGGGGGGTTGGGGGCATGGCAGGTTAGAAGGACGGAGGGGGCGGGGCCCTGGAGATGGAGAAGTAGCTGGTCTGTACCTTGCAGGGGGAGGCGAAGCTGTGCTAGAAGGGAGGGGTGAATGCGGGAGGAACCAGGTTTGTTACTTCGACTGTGGGCAGAAGCGCAGCCAGCTCTAGAGAGGGCACCTCCGTTGAGAAATTAACATCTTTAGCGTGGATGCAAATGTTGCTGAAGGCAAAGATGGAGTAAGCGTTTGGTGAGGAAGCTGGAATTTTGGTAGAAAATGTCCTCACAGAGACGGGAGTACCGGAGGGTCTGATGTAGAGGATTGGAAGGCTCTTGGGGGAAAGGTCAAGATAGGAAGCAGGAAGCAGGAGAGTGGGGGAAAGGTGAGCTAGGGGCTCAGATTTGGGATGGTGGCCAGGAACACATGGGATTAGAAAGCCTCATGGTTACGAAAAGATTGGTGATTAAAATTTTATTTTGGAAGCATCTGAGTTTCTTTCTTTTTTTTTTTTTTTAAAGATTTTATTTATTTGACAGAGACACAGAGAGAGAGGGAACACAAGCAGGGGGAGTGGGAGAAGGGGAAGCAGGCTTTCCGCTGAGCAGGGAGCCCGATGCGGGCCTCTATCCCAGGACCCTGGGATCATGACCTGAGCCGAAGGCAGACGCTTAACGACTGAGCCACCCAGGCACCCCGGAAGCATCTGAGTTTCTATGAACCATATCCTAGGTGCTGAAAACGTATTTATTCTGCTAATTTTCTCATCTGGACCTTTACAATAGTCTCTTAATGAAATTTTTAAATCTCTAGTTGTAACCTCTGGGCAAGTCCAGCCTCCATAGTTTCACTAGAATTATCTTCCTAAAATATGGACCAAGGACCTATCACTCCCCTGTTGGAATACTTCATCAGCTCCCCAGCCTATTAAGGAAAAGATACAAATAACGTTAAACACGTCATTGAAAGCCCAGCACAATCTGACCTATCTGACGTCATCTACCCTGCCTCGCCCCCCATGTTCCCCCTCATCATGCCAATCACACAGGGCTCCCTGTGCCGGGGAGGGGTGGGATATGGGTGAGCATTCGGGTTCAAAGCCAGTTTGCATGTGTTGGGTTGGAACCCCAGTGTCATGACATACAGAGACTGACCATCCCTTAGCACTTCCCACATTCCTGAATTGGAATGGTAGTAGTGGGTCATCATGAGGGTTTAATAAGTTCTTGCAGGCGCAGCCCTTAGATCACGGGCTTGAACCTAATATGTGCTCAATAGATGTTAGTGATTCTAGAACAAGTGTTCACCTTTCCCGTGATGCTGAACCATCCTCTTAGCAGGAAATGTTCCTCCTGCCTTCCCCATCTCAAAATCCCTTGTTTCCTCTCAAATCCCAGCTCAAATATCACTGCTTTGAAGCTCTTAGAGCTTTTTCCTTTTCCTATTTTCCAAGTTAAAATTAGTCACTGGCTTCGTGCTCCCATGAGATTTATCCAGACCCAATTAGAGCAATAACAGCATTTTACTTAAATGAACTGCTCCATGCAGCTTTACCTAGAGCAAACCAAGAGCGGGCATCCCCCTTCACTAAGGGCCACGGGCAAATTCAAATTCCGCAGGCTTTGATACTCAAGCAGTGAGAAGGCAGTGTGCATATTGCTTTCATTCACCTGCACGCCCCGAGTGTCTAAATACAGTGCTCAGCACTTAGCACGTGCTCAGTAAAGGTCTTTTGGGTCCAATGGAATGGAATGGAGTAGGATTGAAGGGAATTGAATACAGTTATGTTTCGGGGATAGAGAGACATCCACCACCCAGATCCCTGAATGCAAGGAACATTATCACAAGGTTTAACTATTCTGAAGGAAAACTCTAAACCGAACCACTACTAATATGAATAACTAACATGCATTTTAATGAGCAACAGAGAGCTTATAATATCCCACTGCACTAGCCAGCAATATGTCCCTTTTCTTGCCAGTAATAATTTCAATGGGGAAAGTATCCACAAGTATTTCTAGCTCGCTTTAATGTTATTAAAAGTACCAGTGTAACCTAGCAACCACTAAGACACAGATATTAAAACAGACACTTTATAATATATTCCAGTACTTTGCCATCCATTTAGCATAAATGTCTGCATTCTAATAATTCCTGATTTCTTACTTGTAAGAATAATTTTATGCCATTTTCCTTACTATCTGTTTCAAGACGCTATCCCCTCTCCTCCCTAGCCCCTCCCTGTTTTGACTGATCTACTCAGATAGGATGTGTGCCAAAGAACGAGTTAGTTAAAAAAAGAAAAAGGAAAAAAAAGTAAGGAAGCAAAGAGCACCTTGAAGCAGGGCAGGTCATGTGAAGGAATACTTGATCGGGTCCCACGGTGTGACTTGGACTTCCTCTTTCTAAACCCCAACAGGTTGCTTTGTTAGCAATGCAAGGGCATCATTTTGGCTGCAAATTCATTGTCTCATTTTGCAAAGAGTCACAGAGACCCTGGTATAAAATGCTGTAGGTCACTGTAGAATTTGGTGTGGGGATCTTCCATGCAACTGATCCATGAGGCACAAATAACAGAATCCTAGAACTGGGGCTCAGAAGAAGTCTTGAGAGTCACCTCTGCCACACTCCCACATACCTCTGACAAGAAGGCATCCATCCTACTCTAAAGCTTTGGCCATAGACCACACCGGCAGGGTTCTGTGCCACCAGAAGGAGCCTGAGACCCAGACTAAGGGTGGGCAGGAAGGACCTGGAAGCCCCATTTTTGGGAAAAGCTTGGCTGTGAGTGTAAGAAAGTACACTGAGCCATCATCAAGATCCTTTTGAAGCTCCACAGGGATGGTAGTAGGTATCTGCGGTCTTCCATAGTGAAAGAAGATGGGGAGATTGATGGTCCTAAAGAAAGGACACACAAATGTGTGTATAAAGCCTGGAAGGTGCAAAGCAGGGGTGACTGTAGTCAGTGAAGCTCACACAGGTCAAAAGGAGTAAGAATATCTCTTGCTAGGTACTAAGAGGAGAGGAACACACCTGTTAGAACTACTAAATGGATCAAGTGAAGTTACAGGGTACAAAACCAGTATAAACATCAGCTGCATTTCTACATACTAATAACAAATAATCAGAAGTAGAAATTACAAAAACAATACCATTTACAAATGGATCAAAAAGAACACACTACTCAGGAATAAGTTTCACCAAGGAGGTGAAAGACCTGTACGTTGAAAACTCTAAGACGTTGGTGAAAGAAATGAAAGAAGACACATGTAAATGGAAAGAGATTCCGTGCTCACGTGCTGGTAGAGTGAAGATTGTTAAAGCGTCCACACAAAGCCATCTACAGATTCAGTGCGACACCCATCAAAATTTCAATGGCATTCTTCATGGAAATGGAAGAAACAATCCTAAGGTTTGTATGGAACCAGAAAAGACCCACTACCGAAAGCAGTCTTGAGAAAGAAGAACAGAGCTTGAGGGGTCACAATCCAGATTTCTTTTTTTTTTTTTTAAAGATTTTTATTTATTTATTTATTTATTTATCTGAGAGAGAGAATGAGACAGAGAGAGAGAACATGAGAGGGGGGAGGATCAGAGGGAGAAGCAGACTCCCCGCTGAGCAGGGAGTCCGACGCGGGACTCGATCCAGGGACTCCAGGATCATGACCCGAGCCGAAGGCAGTCGCCTAACCAACTGAGCCACCCAGGCGCCCCCACAATCCAGATTTCAAGATATACGAAAAAGCTATGATAATCAAAACAGTATGGCATTGGCATTGAAAACAGACACATAGATTAATGGAATAAAATAAAGAACCCAGAAAGAATCCCATGCATATAAACAGGAGTGGGGGGGCATAAAATAGCTGAAGATGAAGGTACATTTCTAAGTTTTTTTGTTTGTTTGTTTACTTGATTGTGATGATGGTATTCCTCCCTGCCAGGCACTGTACGAGGAACTGGGGATACAACATAATTCCCTGTGCCAAGTGGCAAGCAGAAGGTCAGAAATGGAAAATCACATTTGCAATGAGAAGTAAAGCAAGTGGTGAAAGCAGGAGATCAAGAGGAGGGATCATCCATGCCTCAGTCACAAGGATTTCCAAGAGGAAGTGGCATGTAGTTGTGATAAGGAGGACAGGTGGTTGATGTTATCAGTAGGTAGGCTGCAGGTGTTTTCTGACCACAATTTTTTCTTTGCAAAATGAAGAAAGATCAAACTGAGGAAGCACACGTAAGCTCAAGTGGATGAAGAAGAGCCGAGAGTGCGATGTCGCTAAAGCAGTCAGACAACATCTCCAGCATCTTCTGCCTCAGCACGGAGTCCCTTCCTTGCTCCATTCCAGAGGTCATGTTTTGAGAGCACGTTCTGATAGAGGACAGCTTCCAGAAGAAGGTGAGCAGGTGGAGGGCCTACAAGGAGTGTCTCAGAAAGTGTGGTGAGCTCAGTGGAGCAACTGGTGTGGAGATGAAGCTTGACAGTGGCCGAGTGCGGGTACGTATCCTTCCCACAAACCTTCCAGGGACGTGCTAGTGGGGGATGGCTCCATCGGTTTCCCAGTGCTTTCCAGATTAAGTCAGGGGGTAACTGTCCCTCCCACCCCTGCTGCTGCAGGAACCCTGGCCCCTGGACGTGGGCAAAGGTCCCATAATAAATTGATTTAAATACAGTGAAGAGTCCCAGACTCTGCTTGTCTCCTCTCACTCTTGAGCTTTACCTCCTTCTTCGAACCCCGTGTCCTACCCCATCCCGTCAGCTCTGCAGCCGTCCAGCTGGGCTACAGGAGGAGATGGAATGGGGAGCAGCAGCTGGGCTGAAAGTGAGAATCTGGCAGAGAGCATGGGATCAAGACTTCCTCTAGAATGAGAAAGCCATTTGGCTACCCACCTCACTGTCCTCTCCTCCCCTGCCTCATGACTGAGAACAAATGGGACCCTGACTGTTTCCTGGAAAAAGTGCTGCCTGCCAAGCCCAGCACCATCTGTCGTATGACCCAAGATCGGTTCCACTGCCCTGATAGCATTGGCTCACGTCCCGGATGGCGGGTTTGCCTAAATATCTAGGCTATAAGGGAGGCGGGAGTGGGAGGGAGGTACGACCCAACGGGTAGGCAATTCATACTGGATGCGACCGAAGCCATCATGAATCAGGGGGTGGCATCTAGAAGGATCTCACATCTGTTGAGCAAGCAAGGAGGCCAATCAACAGAAAATGCTAGCACAGAATAGAACCAAGGGCCTGGTGCTTCACAGAGATTATCTCAACACCAATACACGTTGGCACTGAGTTCAGGAGATCGTGGAACGATCGTTGCAAAGACCTGGGGGTGTTTGCGGCTCCTCTTCCCCAGCCTGTGGTGCTTCAGCTTCTGTTCCGGAGCCAGAGGCGGGGTGAATAATTCGCATGCACCAGAGGAAGCAGGTGGCATCCTCCACCACGGTCCCATCACCCCCACTCAGCTTCTCCCAGCGATATCGTGCAGGAGGGACACAGATGTGTCACTGGGAGTCCTCCTGCCTCACATTCTCTCATTGTCAGGGCTGCTGCCCGTTGCTGCAGACAGATCGGGGAGGAGTGAATCCTGCAAGGCTTTGAACATTTGGCTGCGAGCTTGAGCCTCAGCCGAGGATCGAGCGGTGTTCCCTGCTGGACTTGTCAACCGGTGCGTTGATTTGACCTGTAACGTGGGACCCATCGGCCGTGATGTTGGGGAGCCAAGACGCCTGCGGAGGAGGGCAGCTAAAAAGGTGGGGAGCATTTGAAGACCCTGGAAAGGCGCCCTTCACCTTCTCTAAACCAGAATTCTCTAGAGCCGTCATTGTTAGCCAAGCTGAGCCTGAATCAGAGTCGCCCAGGGGTCTGTTGCACCGACTGCAGCCCCACCCTCAGCGTTTCTGAGGGCCTGGTCTGCGGCGGGCCCGCAAATCTGCATTTCTGGCGAGCTACCAGACGGGGCTGATGATGCCGCCCCCAGCAAAATGGGCTGCGCTGGCCTGGCTCCTGGGTTGGAGGCAGAACTGGGACCAATGCGCTATTTCACTTTGGGTTCCCCTGAGACAAAGAAGGGTTCGTGTGCACGCAGGGTAAGAGGTGGTGCCTGCCACGCCGGTGGGGGGTCGGGACGGGAGCCGAGGAAGGGGAGGAACCCACAGAGGGCACCCAGCGAGGCCACTGACCCCAGCGGGCGTCTAAATCTTCCTCTTGCGGGAGAACTGGAAAACCAGGCGGCACACGTCTGCACTTCACTCCTCTTTGGGAGGGAAGCTGGGGAGAGGGGCAGGCAGGAACTCCCCCGAGCCACCAACTGAGGGCCGCTCTGGGACTGGGAGGTCCTTAGCACATTCATCCTGCCATCGGCGTGGCTGACAGACTCCGCCCAGCTCGTCTGATGGGTTCCCGACGGGACGCCGGCGGCGGGGCTGCAGAGAGAACCAGGCAGGCGGCCGCCCGCAGCATGACCGACAGCCCTCCCTGCCGTCTCGCTAGTCCGCCGTCCACGGACCTGCCTCCAGAGCCCATGGTCCTCTCCAGCAGAAACTGGCCACCCCTCCGTCAGCAGGACCAACATCTCTCCTGGGTGGTAGGTGAATCTCGGAGGGTTAAGGGAACACTGAGGGTGCGGTCAGGGAGAGGGCATCTCCCAGGGCCCCCTCGAGGAGAGGGTCCTGATGACACCTCCTACGGGCCACTTCCCATCACCCATGTCATGGTGTTAGCTCAGACCCTGACAGGTCCTCACCTCTAAGTGTCACCTTAGCACCCTAACTTAGAGATCAGGTCCTTGCCGAGGCTTCGATCATCTCCTGGTCCCTTTTGTTAAAATCCTTAGCAGGACATCCGGGCGCCTGGGTGGCTCAGTCGGTTAAGCGACTGCCTTCGGCTCAGGTCATGATCCTGGAGTCCCGGGATCGAGTCCCGCATCGGGCTCCCTGCTCGGCAGGGAGTCTGCTTTGCCCTCTGACCCCATCCCCTCTCATGTGTTCTCTCTCATTCTCTCTCTCTCAAATAAATAAAATCTTTAAAAAAAAAAAATCCTTAGCAGGACATCCTGTCCGTCCTCCTCTCCATCAAACTACTCTCTCTCTTCCCAACCCTACACCCTCCTGCGTTCCTAACCCTACATCCTCCTCTGTCCCCACAGAAGCCAAAGCCATCATCGCATGTGGAGCTCCTTAAAGTGCTACAAATAAAACATTGTTTTACCCTCAGGAGTCTTTGCAAATTCTGTTCCCCTTCCTAGGGCACGCATCCTTACTTTCCCACCTCCCAGCATTTACTCTGCAGGAATGCAAAGCTTTGGAACAACGCGCCAGATCACGCTCTATTTTCTGGGCCGAGACCCCAGTGTTTTTAGTGCTTATTAAACGCTGAGTTCTTGGCTTTTCCCAGGTCTGGCCCCGGGGAGCACCTTCTAGCCTTCCTTCTTGACAGTGCCACCCAGTGCCACAGGGAGGTAACACCATTGTTGGGGTGGCCTCCCCCTCTGTCGCGTGAGCTGCTCAGGTGGGGGGCTCGCCACTGGCATTTGCCATGTTGGGGACCGCTGATTTCACACAGACAGCCCCACTCCCCCTGCTCCTTTCTATTTTTATTAGAGAAGGAGGAAGAAAAACGGCATCATTGGTGTTCTATAATTGGAAACATGACCTATATATTCTTGGCTGCCCCAACCTTTCTTAGAAGGGGGGAAAAAAGTGAAATTGAATTTCAGGAACGAGGGCTTTTCTAATCTGTGTACTCGGCATTCCTGCCTCCAGGTTAATTAAGGACAATGAGATGTGGTCGACAGAAAACAATGTGGGAAGGAGGCAGAGAAGTTAGAAGTACAAAGCTTCCAAGAGGAAACTGAAGAATAGGATCTGTGCCTACAGCAGTTCCCGGAGTTTTAAATAGCTGAATTGATTAACTTGCGATTTCGGTCTTCAGAACACAGCCTTGGGAAAGGGGAGTTGCTGGGGGGCCTGGGAAGCCAATCTAGCTGCTCTGTCCTGGCCCATGAGATATGGAGATCCTGGTCAGCACCTCCTGCAGATGCCCTTGAGCAGGTAACTTAGAATCCAAGCAGAAGGACCCAGCCTCCCAGCTTCTGCATGGCTCTGGATCCAAGAAAAGTCCAGGCCCCAGATAAGTGAGACCCCCTGACCCTTCGTCCCTCCCCTCCCTCCCCTGTTCTTATCTTGATGTTGTTGTCTCAAAGGCCTCTTGGCCCCTCATCATCTGCTTCTTTTTGTCTTCAGTGTGGACGCTCAGCCCTACCCAATCCCTGAGCCAGGGAGAGACTCTGGCCTGGCACCCCCAGATGGGGTCTGTCCCAGCCCAGGTCCCAGCGTCCCTTACATCAGCTCTTGGTGCTGGGGATTCACCAAGGGAAAACTTTCCTCTGGGCCCCCGTGTATCTACTTCCAGGCATTCGCCCTGGTCAGACCAATCCGAGGCACGATCCTCACAAAATGCCTGCCGCTCCCAGTCCGCAAAAGACATTGAGGCAGAAGGGGCCAGACCTGGCCGCCATGAACACGGCGCCATGAAGCCTTGAAGAGACAGCTGCAGCAGTCCTCTGCCATCAGCAACTGCTTTCAGATTCTTACAGGTTCTAGCTCCAGCCCTGGGACTTGGCACCTCAGTGGTCTCGGAAATGTTGCTCTCTGGGTTTGCATCTGTCTCTACATCCATCCACCCTCCTGCCGCCGTGGGGGCGTAGATCCGCGACCTTAGCTACGAGGTAACCGATGGAGAAAGGAAGGGACAAAATGGGTGGTTTGGAATGACAATCATTCCTGCGTGCCCGGCAGGTTCCCAATTCCATACTCTGATCACAGGACCCCTCTAATGTGGGAAATGTCCTCCTTAACTTCCAGTAATTCTTTTGGGACCTCCAGCCAAGTGCTCCACCCGGTCCTCCACAGCCCACGGAGATGGCGGGACATGACTGAGAGTGGGCTTATCACGCGCGGTACTCCCTGGACAACGTCACCCCAAAAGAGCCAATCCAAAACATTTGCAAACTGGGGACAACTGGCTACTGTTTCTTCTTTGCCTGTGGATTGAGGATTCTCAGGATTATAGACACAAGGCTGTTGATGAGCATTTTCTCAGCCCCATGGAGAAAGATGAGTGAAGATGAGAGCCAGCTCAGACAAAGCAGAGACACAGAGGGGAGGAAAGGACCCCCTCTCTTCATTTTCACAGATCTACCCCATTTCTCCCATATATTTCCCAGCGAACCCACCACGACCACCACACGCTCCCACTCCTACCACCCAATTTGTTTCTGGCTAAGCCAGTTTGAAGTCGCTTTTATCACTTGGATCTAAAAGTGTCCTGAGTCGTACTCCTTGTTCATCCTTGCTCTCTCGGTGTCGGAAACACACGTCCCATTACTTTTCAAAGCCTCTGTTCCCTTCATGGCACAAAACTTGGACCGTTTGGACTTTCTGTCAGCCTCCATGTGCCTTGGGTTCTTCCAGCCCTTTTAGGTTTTCTTGGCCTAGTGACAAACACCAAACACATTCACACTCCCAAGAAATACAGTCCCGGGGCCGTATCCAACTGCACTATCTTTATGTGGGGGCAGTGTCCAAGCATGCAGGGAAATGGAAGGATGGGGAACCCCAGCCACGAAAGGCAAGCCCCAACACTGCCAAAGAGAAATGAAGCCCACATTCCCAGGGAGTGTCTCAACCCAACATAGACCTCCAGAAAACAAATAGTCCGGTAGACTAATCAACTTGATTAATCCCAAATGGGCTGTGGAAATGTTCGGATGGACTGAGCTGTGTGTCGAGCCTAAGGAAAGTAGCAAGGGTGTGTTACGCACGGACGTTGTTTATGCTAGCTATGAAATTCCACTGCCCCTGCTTTTTGAAAGCTCCTAATGCCACAGGTTGTGAGAGGCTCACGCCATTTCCACACCCTAAAATAAACTCCCAAATACAATAACTTCACACCCTTATTATTCTGCAGATAACCACATCCGGTTTACACATGTCATTTGGCAAAGCCACGAAGACCAAGAAAAAGAAATGCCCCTAAAGAATAATATTTTCCAAACCAATCCTGGAAAAAATCTTAGTGCTTTTTGGAACACAACATACAAAATGCAATTTCATTTTTCCATTTTTTTTTTCCCCAGGTTTCAAGTGGCAGAAGCAATCTGATGGGCTTATAAGTTCCGTATGTAGGTCACTGGCACATTTGCATGTCCTCCCAAGAGTCATTTTCCATGGGATTTTTGCTCGGGGAGTGAACATATCTAAAATTGAAACTCTCTTTGGTGAGGCTGGTATTCGAGTGGGAAAAAATAGAGAACGGCTCCCAAGGCGTGTTAACAATGTTGGTTCTGTTTCAAAGTGTGCTCAGTCTGGTGAAAATGACAGGGATGGCCACCTAACCCGCCTAAGTGTCAAGCAGCCAAAACTGTATTTGGAAAAAAAAAAAAAAAAGATGGTGGTGTCGTTTGTAATTCACATGTACCCTTTCTAGATTTATGCCCAAAGGCATCTTGTCATCCATTGTTCGGCCACTGCCTCTTGGAGACATTTTTCTGTGATTATTTCCATGCATTTCCACGGCAGCATCTGGTGCTCGGATGGTGATGCCCAAGAAGAGAATTATCGAGGATGCATATCCAGAAAGTCATGGAATCTGAGTTCTCAAAATGAGAAGTGACAAAAGCCAAGAAAGGACATGGGATGATGTGTTTCCAATTCTGTATTTAGAAATATATTCATCTACTCAGTTACTGAAGCCGTGACAGAAACTGCTTTTGGATTTGCCTTTGAGCTTCGCTCTGCTGCCATCCAACATAGGGTTAATTGGATAAATTTCACTGCCTGTTCCCTCAACGAGCAGGTTGTCCTAACACAATCTACGGAGGAGGTTGACAGAGTCTGACGTCCTTGCTCCATGTCTTCCATCTGGTTTGTTTTCCTGACCCTGCAGAGGAGAGCCAGGGACTGGGGCAGCATGGTGACCTTCGGGAGGAGCTCCAGGCACTCCTTCCTCCCAGTCTTCCCCTGGTTCCCTCCCTCTCCGTAGAAGAGAAGCCATCAGGGTCAAGGACTCTGTTGTTTCCAGCTACTAATAGCTGGTGAAGCCAAGAATAGAGACAGATTATCTCTGCTAAACACAGCGTAGCACCATCTTGCCCTCCTTGATCCCAGACATTGTCACCCAGGACGTGGGAACACCCCGCCCCTCTGTATCAGGATGCAGGTGGAGCCCAGAGGGACAGAATCTGGATGTGGTGGCTGAATTCAGTGCTCTGCTTTCCTCCAGCTGCCCCTCGAACCCTGGGAGTGGGAGCTGAGAGGAGAGCCCGGGGAAGTGCTCACGGGGCCTTTTTCTTGGCTCTGGCTGAGGCCCAAAGTTAGAGGAGTGCACATCAGCCCAGCCCACCTCGGTAGGGTGGGCCCCAGGCCATCGTGAGGTGCCGGCCCCTGAGCGACCTGCCACCCCTGGGCCTGGCCCGATGCAGGTGGGCAGATCCTGCATAGCTGCTCCCCGGGGGTCTCCGCGGACAAACTCCACCAGTCTCCGGTCACAGAGTCATTTACTCAACAAAGCGTTCCTGGGCCCTGTGATGGGCGCTGGGGAAATAATAGCGATCAAGGAACGACCCAGCTCCAAGGTAGCACATAGCATAGGGCAGACAGAGCTGTCTGCCAGACACTTAGGTTCCGGGGTGACCCACACGAGCACCACCCAGAGACACCCCACGTAATGAGGCAGCCGCGCGGGCAGCCGCTCCTGGCCACACAAACAAGACCCCGAGGATGGGCCAAGTGGCGAGCAGGGGCCCACAGCGTGGGCGAAGTTTGAGGAGCAGTACATTTTTGAAAATACAAAGCAGGTAAGAAAGAGAGTTTTTCCAGGGAAGAACTACTGGCTATTTCAGTGTGGCTGGAGCACAAGACCCAGCAGAAGACAACAGGAGGAGGTGAAAAGGAGTGGCCGGGGCTTTATCGTGGAGGTCCTCGTACGTCACTCACTCATTCATTCAGCTTGTATTTCTTGCACACATTCTCGGCGCCGGGCACTGCTCTAGGCGCTGGGAATGCAGCAGCGAGCAAAGTGCACTGATTCCGATTTCCTGCGGTGCTCTGTCTAGCGAGCAAGCAAATGACCAGACGAGGTCAGCCCTGTGAAGAGCAGTCACGCTCAACAGGGAGGTAGGAGAGATGGAGCGTGCTACTTTACATGCATGTGCAGGGAGCCCTGGCTGGCAACTGGACAGAGAGCTGAAGGAAGTGACCAAGCGGCCCCGGGGTCAGGGCGGTCACAGATCTTGAATGCGCGCTCGGTACCCCTGGGCTGCGTCATCACAGGTCCCTGGGCGGGTGCTCGATCCATGCTTCACAGCTATCCTTCTAGATCCTTCCCAGCCCCAGGAGCCCCGTACGAGCTGACCTGCTGTTTCTCAAAGCAGAGGACATCACTTTCCCTCAGTGCAGAGTAAGCAAAAGGCCCCTGGACCCAGCCTCCGTCCTCTGTCCCTACAACTACAGTCCCTTCTGTTCACCCAGCTGACATCCACCGAACTCACTCAGCTGCTGGATGAAGACAACTGACCCAAGCGTTTGGTGAACTTACCACATCTCCTTATTTATCAACAATGCTCTTAACCACTTCAACGATTACTATGAACAGCTGTAAGAACGCTCATTCTTTATTCCTGATAACGAAATGCAATTTTCTACTAAATATTTCATTAGCAGAGGGGCACCTGGGTGGCTCAGATGGTTAAGAGTCTGCCTTCAGTTCAGGTCATGGTCCCGGGGTCCTGGGATTGAGCCCCATATTGGGCTCCTGGCTCAGTGGGGAGTCTGCTTCTCCCTCTGCCTCTCTCCCTGCTCGTGCTCTCTCTCTCTCTCTCTCTCTATCTCTGTGTCTCAAATGAATAAATAAAATCTTTAAAAAAAAATATTTCATTAGCAGAAACCCACGCAGCATCATTTTGTGGGAGAACTTTTCAGTTGATACTTTTAGAACCAATTTGAAATCCTTCTTAATGTCTTGTTGTTGTTTTTACAAATGTTTGAGCATTTTTAGGATTTTTCATCCTTCTTTCACAATTCCACACTTAACCGTTTAACAGATGCGGAATCTGAGGTACAAACGTACAGCCCATGACAGTCGTTTCCCTGAAAATTCACATTCTTTTCCCCCTGATTTGAGTATTGTCTGATTTTTCTGCAAACTATTAACAAGTCAACACATCCAAATTGTTCCTTATTAGAAATGAAAATGTAAACATTTAGCAACATGTTTGCAGTTAATTTTGATTTCTTTAACATTTGTTTCATTTAGTTCATCCTTAAAAACTTAATTGCTAGGAATATATACAAGGCTGATTTAAGGGATTAGCAAAATGATACTCATGCTGTGAAGCTTTTAGAAAGAGAAAAATGCATTCAAACACATCAGAAAGCAATCAGAAGTAACAAAGGAAATCCTATTACATTTACAATACAGAAGTTTGAGTTACAGAAAAATAGTACTTTATATGGAAAACGTTCATCTATAGTGATTTCTCTTGGGCCAAACTTTTAGAAATTTAGAATTTGCTTGACAGTTTCTTAAGCAGCGGTGGGGGGAGACCAATTTTAGATTAGTTCCCAGTGAGAAAATCTTATTACATAATCAGTACCCCAAAATGAACATTTCTGCCAGAGCTATTGAAACAGTCACATTAAAGCTTTTAAACTGCAAATCTACAATTGATAACCATGATAAGCTGAGTGAGTTGGTTTTTTGATGAATTGAATCCTGACTAATTGGGTCTTTGAGAATTAACTTTTGGCCATCTTGCCTGACTTTGAAAGCGCCAGTGCCTCTCACCCTGGGGAGTCTGTCTCCATCACCCACTTCCCGCGGGCAGTTGGGTCTCTGGGCTGGTTGGGTTCTTTTCTGTCCACTCCTACTGGCACTTCCAATTAGATCATAAATCTTAGCCAAATCCATAGGCCTTGAAGGATGTGTGGCTTCGGCTTCCCTGGTAAGACAGGATGTGACTGGGATCATGAGCTGTACCAACACCTTAGCTACAATGGAGTTCCCTTCCATTAATGCTCCCATATATCACTCTGCTGGGATCAGGACCTCTTCTTTCTGTCATCTTATAATGCAGAGAGGAAGCCTCGGGATTTCGGTTGAAACACTGACTTCTCTCTTCGAGTGGGTCACAAGCCTAGACACCATCCCTCTCCTATCGAGTGCCTAATATTCTTGATACCTAAATCCTGGCATTCTTGTTTTGAGCACAATTATTCTCCACTTTACCGTGAGACTGTCATCCCAGGTTCACAAAAGGAGAAGCAGAGGATTTCCCTGAAATTACAGAAACTCTCTCTGCCATCAGCTTAGGGGAAGGGCAACATAGGGTAGAGAAAAAGGCACCGAGCTAACAGCCAGGAGACCCAGCTCCACCCACATGCTGCTCACTGCAGACACAGATCCACTTCTTAGAAGCTCAGCATTTAGTACCGTCCAGCCAGGGGCAGGAGCTAAGTGGTCCCTGCAGCCTCTTTTGGTGGGAACCCTTTGGGATTCTTGTAAACATAGAGCTTCTGCCTATATCCAGAAAAATGAGGCATCCACCCCATAAACCACTCTTTCCTGAATCATTGACAATCCAGTTCTCTCATGAAATCCTGTATTTGGATTTTGGACTAATTAACAAGGATCTCTCTCCCAGAAAAGCCACACTTTGAGAACTGAGATAGCAAAGCCGAGGAGAAGGTGTCAGCCATCTGCGGTCCCATAAGGCTCCATCCCAGATTCTGTTCTGTTGTAAACAAATCACCCCCCCCCCCCATGCTCTGTCTTCTTTTATAACACAGAGACCATTATACTCATCCTCTGTATTAGAAAAGGAAAATATGTTTACCAACATATTAAAGCTCAAGTAGTCATTCTCTCCTCACATAGAAGGGTCTCTCAATCTCAGGACTACTGACAATTTGGGTTGGATAATCCTTAGCCATGCGGGGCTGTCCCATGTGTAGGCTGTTCTGCAGCATCCTGGGCTCGACCAGCTAGATGCGGGATGAACCCCACCCCCCAGGTATGACAACCTCCAGATTTGTCGAATATAACCTGGGGGCAAAACAACCCTACTTGTGAACCAACCAGTTATGTGGTAAAACTAAGATATAAATCTAAAATGTAGATAAATGATTTAGTAGATTGTGTTAGTGACCTACAGATGCTCATGTCGTTTGATGTCTGGAAATTGAGAATCTTCAAGCCAGAGAACAGCATGCTGACTAAGCAGACTCAGGAACGAGATGAACCTCGCTTTGAATCCTGCTTCCCAACCTAGGAGCTGAGAGAGCTTGGGCAGGCAACGTGACTCTTCTGAGCTTCCATTTCCTCACTTGTAGGATGCAGTTGTTGGGAGGATTAAATGTGAGCATTTAGGTACTTACCATAATGGTGACTTTTGATAGCACAGCGACACCTACTGACAAAGTTTTGTGTTGCCACTCAGCTCTGCTAGAACTTTTTTTTTAATCCAGCTTGGTCAAGATACAGTTATATTAGTTTCAGGTGTACATTATAGTGATTCAACAATTCTGCACATTACCCAGTGCTCATCATGACAAGTGCCCTCCTTAATCCCCATCACTTATTTCACCTATTCCCCCCACGCCCCTTCCCCTCCGGTGCCCATCAGTACGTTCTCTGTTAAGAGTCTGCTTTGGGATTCTCTCTCTCTTTTTTTTATTTTTGTTCATTTATTTTTCTTTCTTAAATTCCACATATGAGTAAAATGAGCACCTATCGTGTGTGTACCAGGTACTATGCCGAGTACTGGAGTTATAAAAACAAAGCAAACCAAATCCTTTGTTTTTCTCCTGTTGCTTTCAGGATTCTCTCTTTATCTTTAACATTTGACATTTTAATTATTATGTGCTGTGGTGTGGACCTCCTTGGGTTCCTCTTGTTTGGAACTCTCTGTGCTTCTTGGACTTGGATGTCTATTTCCCTCCCTAGTTAGGGATGTTTTCAGCTGTTTTTTTCCTCAAATAAGTTTTCTACACCTTTCTCTCTTCTTCTTCTGGGGCTCTTATAATGCTAATGTTTGTTCACTTGATGTTGTCCAAATATTTCTTAATCCATCCTCAGTTTTTAAAAATTCTTTTCTCTTTTTGCTCTTCAGCTTGTATGCTTTTTCTATTACCTTGTCTTCCAGATTGTTGATATGTTCTTCTGCCTCCTCTAATCTACTGTTGATTCCCCCTAGTGTGTGTTTCACTTCGGTTATTGTATTCTTCAGCTCTGATCGATTGCTTTTAATATTTTCTATCTCTTTATTGAAAGTCTCACTGAGTTCTCCTATTCTTTCTCCAGCCGGGAGAGTATCTTTACAAGCATTACTTTAAATTCTTTACCAGGTATATTGCTTTTCTCTGTTTCATTTCATTCATTTTCAGAGGTTTTCTCTTGTTCTTTGTTTTGGAGACTATTCCTCTGTCTTCCCATTTGGATTGACTTTCTGCATTTGTTTCTATGGATTAGGCGACACGGCTAGTTCTCCCAAAGTTGAAGGAGTGGTCTTGCGTATGGTGTCCCCTGTGTAGACGGTGCGTGCTTGCTGACTTCTGCTGGCTGGCTGCAGCTGTGGCTGTAGAAGCTAGTTACTCTTTTAAATCATGCCTTTTTACAGAAAGAATGGAGGAAAAAATAATAATAAAAGAAAAAAAGAAAGTAAGAAAAGAAGGAAAAAGGAAAAAAAAAAGAGAGAACAAGAAAGAAAAGAAAAATCCAAGAAGAAAAAACTAAAAACAAGACAGGACAAATTTTAAAAAGTAAATAAAACAGTAAACATTAAAAAAACAAAACAAGGGGCACCTGGGTGGCTCTGTCGGTTAAGCATCTGCCTTCAGCTCAGGTCGTGATCCTGGGGTCCTGAGATTGAGTTCCGCATCAGGCTCCCTGCTCAATGGGGAGTCTGCTTCTCCCCCTGCCTCTGCCCCTCCCCTCTCGTGCTCTCTCTAATAAATAAATAAAATCTTTTTAAATAAAATAAAATAAAAACAAAACACAAAACCGCAGCTTATTTTCTGTGCCCCAGCACAACCAGGGCTGATGTGGGTTTCAGGACCCTGGGCCCACTGGAGGTGTGAGCTCACCAAGGTGATTGAACCCACCATTATGGTGTCCAGACCCTGCTCCAGTCCAGGTTTCCAGGCGGGGTGAGAACCTACACCCTGTGGTTCTCCAGTCCCTCTGACCTGCAGAGCATTCCTGCAACTCCTCTATTCTAGTTCTAGAGTTCTAGTGTTATCTCTATATGCTAGCTGTTCCTTTAAATCGTGGGGTTTTTTCTGTGCCCAGGGACAGAGGGATCTGTCCCCAGTCCCTCAGTACCATCCTCACTGCCATTGGCAGCTTCAGGGTGGAAGTTCCCTACGTGTCTCCATCTCTCTGGCTGTTCTCTTGCCACTCTCTGTCTTTGGTTGTCCAGTAGCCATTCAGTCAGCCCTCAGTTCTTCTTCAGGAGGAATTGTTCTACTAACAGGTGCAATTTGGTGTGTTCTGTGCAGGAGGTGAGTTCAGAGTCTTCCTATGCCGCCATCTTGAACTGGAACCAATGATGGAGTGTTATGATTAGGGCTCATGGGGATATGGAGTCACATGGGGAGTCACTTTGTCACTGTGCAAACATTCTCTGTTCCAGATTGTCTGGGCTTGAGACACACTCTGGTATTGCAAAGACCTGATAAGACAAAGCAGCACTATCAGGATAATGATCAAAGCTTAAGGGACCAGCCTTTTCAGAGTTCACTTGTATTTAGACTTTCTAAAGAAGTAAGATCAGGTTGCCTCATCCTGCCATTCTTTCATTCAGAGTGCCTCTACTGGACAATGTTGGTCTCAAGTCACCTCGGAGATGGTTGACCTTCTTCATGCCTACCTGTTGTCTTTAGCTATCACTGACATGTGGCAAAATCAGCTGTGGTCAGCATCCCGGGGTTGGCTTCCGTCAAGGCATACGGCACAGGCCGGGGTAATAAACGAAATAAAAATGTGCTTCGGATCGCTGCATGGCAGAAACCTCGAAGTATATTGGCCAGACCAGTACCTAAATTTACATGCTAGTTTTGTAGTAGTTTGTAACATATTCCTTGTGTAATAAATGACCACAGATTGAGTGGATCAGCACAACGGAAATTTGTTCTCTCATATTCTGGAGAATTCCAATATCAAGGTGTCAGGGGACCATCTTCTCTTCAGTGAGGAAGATCCCGCCCTTGATTCTTCCTAGCTTCTGGTGGCTCCTGGAAATCACTGGCATCCTTGGCTAGTACAGCGATATCACTCCACATTTTACCTGCATCTTTACACTGTCCCCTTGTGTGTCTGTGTTTCTTCTCTTCCCGTAAAGACACCAGTCATTAGATTTAGGGCCCACCCTCGCCCAGTATCTCATCTCAATCTCTAACTAGTGATATCTGCCAAGACCCTATTTGCAAATAAGATTACATTCTGAGGCTCAGGGTAGATACGAATATTTGGAGGATAGTATTTTAACTCATTACAAGCTGTAGGATTATCAGATATTGTTTCCCAACTATACTTTCAACCTTTGATGCAAGTGTGACTTTATTAAGAAGCTGACTGGTCTTTTTCAAAAGAAAAAAGTAAAGAAGCTGCTTTGAAGGGTCGAGGGGAAGTCTTCAAAGTCATGCATATAAATCTGGAAGAGCCGTGATTCATCTTGGCTTGAAGGACAATCTAATTTCTGAAGGGGAATGTGGGCAGGAATGGACCATTTTGCAAAAAGGGAACGACATCAGCCAAGGTGAAAAAGCAGATTTAGCCATCCAGGAAATAAGGGAGAAGCAAGAACGCTATCCTTAAATGTGGGTCTTTTGGTTAGGTGAACAAGGAGTTATTTGGGGTGTCATGACTTTTTTTTTAAGATTTTGTTTATTTATTTGACAGAGAGAGAGCACATACAAGCAGGGGGAGTTGCAGAGGGAGAGGGAGAAGCAGACCCCCCCTGAGCAGGGAACCTGATGCAGGACTTGATCTCAGAACCCTGAGATCATGACCTGAGCTGAAGGCAGACACTTAACCAACTGAACCACCCAGGTGCCCTGGGTGTCATGACTTTTTAAAAATATATTACCATTCTTGGGGGGCGGAGCAAGATGGCGGAGGAGTAGGAGACCTGGATTTCGTCTCCTCTCAG
>NC_138377.1:124389513-124410000 GCF_054177405.1 Leptonychotes weddellii | reverse complement strand
GAGCTCCGCTGCACTCAGGCACCCCTGGTCTTTCTGTGACCCCAAGGGTCCTGAGACCACACTGTCCCGGAGGGTTCCACCCCCCGCTTAGCCACCAGAATGATGTCCCTCAGTGGAGCAGACTTTTAAAAGTTCCGATTTTGTGCTCCGCGGCTCTATCACTTGCCAGAAGCGGCCGACGGAGGCCCCTCCCCCGCCGTCTGTCCTCCCAAATATCGCCTCGGATTCACTTCTCTGCACGTCCTACCTTCCAGAAAGTGGTCGCTTTTCTGATGAGAGAGTTGTTGCTATTCTTTTCTTCGATCTCCTGTTGTGTTTGTAGGTGTTCAGAATGGTTTGATCCGTATCAGCTGAATTCCTGAGACCATACGAAATCCAGGTCTCCTACTCCTCCGCCATCTTGCTCTGCCCCCCAAAAGTTGGGTAATCTTGCAGCTTCTTTTGCTTTTCTCTCTCTCTCCTTTCTGTTACCAGAGAACTAACTCTCTTGGGAGAACCAACCTTTTCTTCTGGTCTTTGCTGTTTTTCACCACATTGCCACCCTAGAAATCCAACTCCCAATGAATGTTCTCAGTTTTCTTTCTTTTCTTGGGATGCAGATTTCTCTTGTTCTCATATGGAAATGGTTTTAACATATTCATTCATTCATTCAACTATGAGCAAGACACTGTGCTCGTTACTGTGAAGATTACAGATAAACCAGAGAGGGCTCTATCTTTTTTTTTTTTAAGGTTTTTTTTTTTTTTTAAGATTTTTATTTATTTGCGAGAGAGAGAATGAGAGAGAGCATGAGAGGGAGGAGGGTCAGAGGGAGAAGCAGACTCCCTGCTGAGCAGGGAGCCTGATGTGGGACTCGATCCTGGGACTCCAGGATCATGACTTGAGCCGAAGGCAGTCGCTTAACCAACTGAGCCACCCAGGCGCCCTGGAGAGGGCTCTGTCTTAAGAAGTTTATCTCCTAGTAGTGGAGGGGAGACAGGTGTGTTCATGCATAATACCAAGGGGCGAGTTAGATGTGTTTAGGAAAGGGGAAGATGATGTAATGCCTGAGTTCAGAAGGGGAGGAAGTGGATAGTCACATCAGAGGATGTAATGAGTACATCTCAACTTTCTAATGCATTCTGCTGGTGTCTCCAAAGTGTGTTTGTTAGAGCTTTCATCCCTTGGGATACTCCTCGAGAAAAGGGCCCCATTGTCAAACACGTTTGACAGAAGTTGCATTCTATCATCTCCCTGGGAGATTCATAATGATTATTAGGGTAAAAAGTCTTAGTAGCATTAATAATAATGAATTCATTATACTAATTATTACTGACCATTAATTAATTGATAACACTAATAAATGCTAATTAATAATTGTATAGTCATTATTGTTATATAATGAATAATGGATTAGCAGTTATATAATAACAAATAAAAATAATTGATGATTAGTTAGATAATAATCAATGATTGATTAATTGATTAATAGTGTTATTCAGAGTAAAGGCTCTGAAAAAACTTACAGCAAAGGGACCTGCTAAACCCCACCTACATCTCCTTTTCACGTCTTGGCAAAATACCTATTAATGTCTTCTGGAAGCCGGTACTGTGAGAAATACTATGGAAGTAGGGAAAGCATGAGCTTGAGGGTCATAAAGCCTGGGCCTACTTCCCAGCCTTCTTAATGCTCCTCCCTGGAGATTTTGCTTCCCATCCCTCTCCCCGGCAGTGGGAATGCTAGTCATGTTAAACCCTGAGCAAGTATGTGAAGGAGCCCTTACTTACTAGCAGTATGCTCTTAGGCAAGTTTCTTCATTTCTTTGTGCCTCACCTTCCTTGTCAGGAAAGTGGGCATAATAAGGCTGCAACCAGGACCAAGAGAATTACTGTCTGCAAAGCGCTTAGAACAATGTCTGGCAATATCGGTGCTGCTAAGTACTTGTTCACTAAAATAAACCAGGGGCCCGGCATTCGATAGTGACGTAGCACCCCAAACCCCCCACTTTGGGCTTCGGATCCAACCATGTCTCATTCCTGTACTTTGAATCTGGGGCTGCAGAGTGATACTTTAAGGAAGTTCTGGAGCCTGACACCGTGTTGCTATAGATGGGAGTGTCCAGCCTGAGTGTCTGTGGAAAGCGTCTGGTGACGCTGTGTATCAGCACATCGTTGGTCCAGGTAGGTGTCAGAGAGGAGAGGTGCTTGGAGCTCATCTAGGCCAATCTTCCCAATTTACAGACCCCGGAAAGGGGAGGAATTTTCCCCAGGCTAGATAACGTATGTCTGCAGAGCCAAGGAAAGAGGAGAAGGGGCCTCGGACTGGAGTCATTTCCAGTACATGGTTCTCGGTCCTTTGCCGAGAGTACGACATGAGCTCTGCCTTGGGACTCTTGCAGGGTCTGAGGCAGGAGGCTCCCCACTGGCTCTTGGGGGGCCCTGTCCACAAAGGTGAACAGGATCCCAAGCGAGGCCAGTCAGGTGCTCCACCCGACTAGGCCTGGCCCCACTGACTAAGCCCGTTTGTGGTGCACGTTCTGGGGCTTGAGGGACCTCAGTGGTAAGCACGGTGGGGGGAAAGATCTGCTGAGACTGGTCCAGAGCTCCAGCGTTTGTTCAGACAAGGCACCTCCCACATGCTAACTTAGTTATAACCTTGGGAGGAGAGGGAGGAGACAGAGGAAGGGGAGGAGAGAGAGTCTAAGTGCTGGAGGGAACTTTGCCCATCCTTCTCCTGAATGAGCTCCTTCCCTGAGACCACGGGATGAGAAAGGCGATTTCCTGCCCTCTCTGCCCATCTAGTCTCCAGGGGCTGGGACTCTGAGCATCTAAACTCCCTGGCTGTGATTCTGGTCTTTGAAGATGTGTACGTTTTTGGACAACATAGGCTGAAATACCAGCTAACTATTGCAACTGGGGCCCCACTAGGGAGACCCCAGCTTGTTCCAGCCCTAAGAAAATGAGTTAGATGTGTGAGATCTGTTCAGCTGAGACTGGCAAGGTAAAAGCTGACGCTATGTGGTTTTGCCTTTTGCGGTGATTTTGAACTTGAGTGAGCTGGGGTCGCACCGTGCATGTGGTTTCTGGAGTTTGACCGCCCTGAAGCTGGGCATGGAGCAGTAATCATCCACCTCAGGGAATTTCCTGGCTTCCTGGCTGAGAATGTTGCCCCAGCAGGCTTATCCATCCATCCAGGTTCCTTGGTCCTTTGTCTCCCTTGTGGGAGAGCATTTGGTCCCTGGCCCCCTTCTTCCCTCGGGAGCAGAGCCTCGAGCACGGAAGACCTGAAAGTCTGTGGCTCTTATTCCTACATTCTTTCAGAAGATCTCCACCATCATGATCCTCCTAATCACAGCGCTTGCTTGTTTTATGCTTTACAACTGATGAACATTTCCCCCTTCCTCATCTTGCTCAACCCACCCTTAACTCTGTGGGACAGACTGGGCGGGTGTGATGGGCTCATTCACCTCGAGAAGGGGTCCGAGCCTCACTGAGCAAAGGGCAGGGAGGTCTGAGCTCGGAGCCTGACCTTCTGATCCTGCATTCCGAAACCCTCCTCAGCCCCTCATTGCTCCTGAGGGCTAATTCTCTCCTGGGGTTGTGTTAAGTGGTGGCAGAAAGCCCAAGCCTGAGCTGATCTCCAAAAGGCAGCTCTCTTACAGAAGTTACAGTAGAAACTAGGCAGGCCAACCCTGGTTGATGCACTCCTGAGACACACAACTCCAAGTACTCACGCACTGGACAGGACCCTGGAAGACACACTTCCTCACCCTCATTCTGGTGTAACTCACTGGGGAGATTGGGCTAAGTTACCTCCCATCTCTGTGCCTCAGTTTCTTCCAGAACCGAGTGTCTATGACTCAAGGGACCTGTTTGTGAAAGAGCCCACATGGAAGATAGCTTCTTCTCCGTTCCTCTGGCCCCTCTCCTCTCTCCTCCCTCCCTTCTGAGAATAAACACGGAATCAACATTCCCGAGCCGTATTCAATTTTCCTCTTTGGTTGTCTCTTTCCCTCTTTTCTGTCGGTAGGGCCCCTCAATCCAATCACAGTTATCTACTCCTAAAAATAATTACCAAGTTTATATAACCTCCAAGGAAGCAACTCCTAATTTATGAGGGCTGTCGGCTACAGCCCTCTTTGGGATATGATAGGTTTTTTGCATCTTGATTTACTCTTAACTGGATAGAGAATGTTCATATTGTCATCACACACAGAGCCAGAGAAGAATTGGCCATTTCCCCTCACATATTAGAATCATAATGAATAGTTCAAATATGACATCATGGTCTCTCCTATGCCAAGACACTGTGGGATCATATTGAAAACACTACATTAGCTTAGAAAACAGATTAAAACAAAAACGAGATGGAGTGGCTCATGCAGAAGTCTATGTTTAAGTGTGAGGCCCCGGAGCAGAGAGCCCCCATCGGTGTGAAGTGCAAAGTGCACCATTTTCTGGACTGAGGCCCCTCGCCCCCGCCCCACCCCACTGGGGCTGCCGCTGGGCTCATAGTTGGGCCTGAGACTGAAGGGATGCTTTTCTGCTCAGCCAATGCCTCATTTTTAGATGTTTTAGAGATTTTTAGATGTTATTTTCACTCCCACAGACAAGCAAAAAGGAAAGCCAACTTTGTTCTAAATTCCCTCCAGTCTTCCCTTGTCTGAAGCAGTCTCAGGGAACCTTGCTCCACCCCCGCCGCCCCCGGTCTGGCCTCAAGAAAACTAACAGAGCCTAGAAAAAGAGGGACCTCATGGCCTCCCTGTCACACTTCCAGATATCTCAGGGAGACTGAAGGAAAAGACCCTGCATTGTGCCATTTGGTGTCCTCCACTGAGCTGCCCGGTGAACACGCTCCCGACGCCGACGTCCGAGCTTTAGGAGATGAACACTGTGTGGACCGTGCCCTTGGCTGGCTCTCGCCCGGGCCAGGAGGCCGCCTTCTGGCAGGTGCCATCGGACATGAAAGACAGCGGGCCGCACACTTCTTCCTTTGCTCAGGAACGTCTGTGATGGGCCGCCGGGAGGCCGGCAGTGGCTCAAGCCACAGAAGGAAGGAGAGGGAACCGCAGCTTTCTGGACCTTGGTTCTGGGGGGCTGGAGGCTTGGTGTGGGCGAGAGCGGAAGGACCTACAAGGAGGGAGGGAGGCCCCGTGGAAGGAGCCAGGATGAGTGGTGAGGAAGGACGTGTGTGGAGTTAGACATGGCTTGGTGTCCCCGTGGGCCTCAGAGCCGTCAGAGAAGAGGCAGAGTGGGAGATCTTACAGTGTGCTCTGGGGTTCCCATGTCACCGAGCACATCACCTGTGTTCCCCCCCCAAGATCCTTGGCCACCTTCACCTGTGGACCTGTGCCTGGTGGGGGGCAGCTGTGGTCTCACATGGTGGGGAGGCGTGTCATGTCTGGGTCAACATGGTGACAAACCTAGGCAGGGCACGAGTAGCCGGCATCTGGAGGGGGAGGTGGTCCCGGCGTTGGAACCCCCTGAGTTTCCCAACGAGTGTTTCCCATCTTCCACAAGCCTCACGATTTGAAGTTCTGTAAGAATTTTCCTATATTTTGGGGAGAAAGGAGACCTGGGTTGCATCTTGGCTATACCCGCCTATGATACTGGTCCAGCTAAACTCGGGCTGGGGAGTGCGGATGCTGGGGGAGGCAGATCCCTCCCTGAGCACCTCTCCCGGTCTCGGCGTCAGAGTGAGCTCTGCCTAACTCTGTCTCTCCCACAAAACCACGCTGTCTGCTCCCAGCCCGAGGCCTGTCCCTCCCACTGAGTGCTGCGCTTCTCAGCGGGGAGCCCCACAGGTTGGACACCCGACCCAGATCACGCATGTCCTGCATTCCTACCTGGCCCATTTGTTTGTCTGCACTGAGGACAGCAGGTCCTAACCTCAGGGCCCAGGGTTCTTGCTCTCAGCGAGCTCAAGGTCGGTTGCCAACAATGGACACTGAAATACATCATTATAAGGAGGCATATGGAGTCCTGAAAGAGAGTTGTGGGCAAGGTACTGAGGCATTGCTTCTGTCTGGGGTAGGACTGTGGCGGGGGGATGAGTCAGGCAAGTCCTCACCTCCCCACTCCTGGAAGGAAGAAGGTTCGTGGGAACTCACGTCCATCGGGCTCTGATGGAGATGCACACCTGTGTCACGTGTCCAGGGACAAGCGCAGGTTCTGTCCACAGCAGCTGCTTCATGCACGCTTGGTCCTGATGGCGATAAAGGTGAGTGACAGAGCTGTGCTACCGTGTAAATGAGTGACCTGCAGACAAGTCCGCAGGGACAGCCCTTCACCAGACTGGGCATTTCCAGCTGGCGATCAGGGAGCAGCTTCCCTCCCTCTTCACCTCCTTTCCGGGTTTTATAACAGATGTGAAATTGAGGCTGGGGTATCAGTGACTCGTGCGCGGTCCCGTGCTGCAGGTGGGGCCCAGCGCCCGGCCCCCGACGCCCAGCTCCCCACCCGCAGTGAGCGAGCGGCCTGGGGGAAGGAACGTCTCTGCTGCCCCAGCGGGGGGACGCACCGTGACTTCCCTGTGCTCACAGTCAGGGGGGAAATCGTCTCCTCGGGTACAACATGACGTGGAGGCCCTGGAAACTGAAAATTGAATCTTGAGCCAAGAAGTGAGGAAATGGAGGGGGAAAAAAAAAGGAAGGGAAAGGATAACAGAAAAAAACAATCCAATGTGTTTTGCATCTTAGGAACTTTAATTAAGATTCTAGAAATGCTTATTCTTAGAGAGTGATAGGACATCGCTGGTGAAGGGAACAGATCCTGGCGCAGATCGCTCAGATCTTGCATCGTGTACCCTGGGAAGCTGCAATCATTAGCTATGGGCAGGATGAAAATAACCTGAAAGTTGAGGAGGGAAACCAACAGGGGCCCTTAAAACTGTGACATGAAATGAGCAGAACTCCTATTTTGTCCCAGCTTTGTCTGCAGGATAAAACTCACTAGCATGGAGGTGACTTGGCACATTGGCATTCTTTGCTTTCTGCCTTTGCTGCAAGGTGACAGTCGGTTTACCGAGGGGATTCGGGGAGTCCTGCCAGGGCCCTGGGTCCTGTCCCTGCCCTGGGGACTTGCACAAAACAGCCACTCACAGAATGCAGGGCCTTAGATCTGAATTTACACGATGTACCCGAGAGGATTTTATTATCGTGAATGCCTTGAATAAAAGAATTGTATTTTCGGCCTGGAAGGGATCATTTTAATCAATCCCTTCAGATGAGGAGACAGGCCCAGGGGGAAAAGTAATTTTTCCCAAGTCACGTAGCTAAAATAGAGTTAGAACCAGGAACCAGGTCTCCTAATGTCACCGGTGACTTTACTTGGGAATCTCTGACTGTTTTTTTCAGGGAAGTTTTCTTTTTCTGAGTAGCCGAGGCATTTTACAAAAATGGGGCTCTGCGCGTCGTGTTTCTGAGCCACTGTCCCCACCTAACTGTAAATGAATCCTCCACATGGATTTAAGGGGCTACATAGGACACGACCGTGTGATGATTCAGAAATCGAATCATTGATCTCCCATTGTTGCACATTGGAAGTTTTCCGACCTTCCCTGTCAAAATAATTCTTGCGGAAATCCTTTATCACATCTCTAGGCTTATGCCTTCCGAATAATTGCCCAGAAGTCAAATTATCAATTAAATTCTAAGTCTTTACAAGTGTATCTCCATAAAAATTATCCCAAATTATATTTTCATCTCTAGGGTAAGAGACACCGTCGCTGTGCTTGTAAATGGAGTTGTAAGAAGTCAAACAGTCTGTCTGGACGTAAAAAATTCCAGAGCATCAACATGCTAATGCATATTGGTGATTAACCAATACTGTTAAAAGTTTTACCAGCTGTGTAAACATGGAACTCCCCGACCCCCTTCATCCGTGTGTGTATGTGTGTGTTGCATGTGGACACTTGGATTTTTTCTTGCTTTCATTGAGCTTTTTGAGTTTGATTTGGGTTTATTCATTTTGTCATTATTTCCTTCTTTTAAATAATGAAATCTTTTAAGGCTATTGATGTGCTGAGTACAATCTTAGTCATGCCCCACTGGGTTTGATAAGCAATGTTTCACTATGTCACTGCTGTTTCTTTCTAAACAACATGTGATTGCAATTTAGGTTTCTCTCAGAGATGGTTTTTAAATTTCCAAGTGGTTGCTTTGCAAATATTAATTGCTAATTTTGTTGCACTATGGGGAAGGAATGAATCCTGTATAGTTTTTATTTTGGGGCATTTCTTGTAGATTTCATTTTGCCCTAGCAGATAATTTCTTTCTTTCTTTCTTTTTTTTGTAAACGTTCCACATTTATTTGAAAGCGAGGAATAGAGTGTAAGTTACAAAGTTCATTATTTTCTGTAAAGAATACTTCAACTTTTACTGTTTGATTTCTTTATTTCCTGTGTTTTTATTCTCTATCGGTTAAAAAGAGGTATATTTAGATCCCTCTTTGTGATTTTAGTTTTGCCAATTTATCTTCATATTTTTGAGTTTTAAAATTCCATATGCTTCGGGCTATGATATTTAGTACATAAAGTTTCAAAGTAATTATCTATTAATTCTGCACGGTATCTTTCTTCAGCATAAAATAACCTGTTTTATCTGCTTAAAAGTTTTCGTCAGGAATTCTAATTTGTGTGAAACTGTCACTCCCTTGTCTTCTATTTGCTTTCCTGGCCTTTCCTTCATGCCCTCCATTCTTTTAGGAAGATATGTATTTCGCATCTATTTATGCGTTTATTTGAAATTCAATTTAAATGAATAGCTAATACGTGCACATGTCAAAACACGAGGCACAAAATTATACAATGAAAATGCTTCCTGTCCCCCCTGGGACCTCCAATGTCTCCCCTAGAGATAGTCCCTATTACTGGTTTAATTTATATTCTCCTGTTTCTGTCCTTATATAAGTGACCAAGGGCACACACACACATTTTTCAAAACCAAAATGGTAGTACACAGTCCACAGGCGTTCTTGATCCACCGTCTCTCCCCTGTCTCCACAGACCCACTCAGTCACGGGCCTGGGGATGGTGCTGTCTTGGGATCATTCAAATCTGCCCCCACTCTCCCTCCCCAGGGCCACCTCGCTTTCTGAAGGAAGCCACCATCGTCACTCTTCCGCATGGCCCACCCACTGCTCCACCCCCCTCTTCAACCTGTCCTCTACCACATGGCAAACGGACCACTTCAAAATGCAGATCCGGTGATAAGACTCTCCTGTTTGCCCGTGGCTGTTAGAATACAGTCCATCGTTACTAAGTTGGTCTGTGAGCGTGAGCGTGAGCGGGCCTCACGCGGGGTTTTGATGGGCACCTTGCTCTTCTTCACGCGGCCCCACTGGCCACCGGGCTGAGTCCTGGAGTCAGTCCCACACTTCCCCCAGATAGCGCCTTTTCACACCTCGCTTCCTCAGCCTTGACTGATCTTCCAGGCAACTCTCGCTTTGCCTCGGAAACCTCCCTTTGACGTGTGACCTCCTGGCGTGGACAGAACTTCCTCTCGAGACGTCCTGCCCCGTCATCACTCCACCAGACCTGCTGTGGCTGTCATCCCGTCCTCCTCCCGCCCTGAGCCTCCTGCCTCCGGCTTGTGGGGGCCCTGGTGAGATGACACGGGGCCCACCCACATCATCCAGGATAACCTTCCCTCTCCAGAACCTTAACTTACTCTGCAAAGCCCCTGGATGCCACATCGGGGCACGCTGACGCATTAGGATAGAGACATCTCTGGGGGGCTGCAGTTCTGCCTCGCGGACTTACTAGTCAGCATTCTCTGTTTCGGAAAGTGGTGTGGGAGATTAGCTTATTTTAGAAACATTTTCATCCCCAAAGTGCTTCCAAATCTGGTGCTTAAAAAGGGCTAGACTCATTTATCTGGAAAATTATCTTTTGGGCCACGAGTGTTGCTGAAAAGATAAGGCAGCAATGTGCTCTGACCCTGAAATTAAAACTCTCAAATGTGTTAGCTGTCGCTCTGCAGGTGCCCAAGGGGGGGTGCATACCTGCACGGGGAGTGGGGGGGCCACGGCTTCCTCAGTCTTTGTCCTCAGCCACCTCGTCTTGCCGCGTCTCAGTCAGCTCCCCGCAAAGTCAAGAGTTGATCCATGTGAGGCTGCTCCACGCCCTGAGACTCTGGAACTTCACATCCAACCACGTTCCCTTCCCACACTCCCTTGTTCTGGAAAGGCTGGACTCTTAGCTTCCTGCAAAATAATCAACAATTGAAATCTCCTAATGGCTATACAGCGGTAAAGGCTTCATCAAAGCTTTTTACAAAAATTGCTTAACTCGATCCCAATTCATTGCAAAGTGCAACTCAAGGACCACAAAAGAATCATGCCTCCTGGGGGGACCGCTGCTCCCCCAGGACACACGAGGAGTACCAGCTCGGCTGCCTCTGTTTCTTTTCTTCCTCGTTGATGGAATCTTGTTTCACCTCTCTGTCAACTTTTATAGTCCTTCTATCAGGTCACACACAGAGTGCTGATTTTTTGAAAACCTGGAGGCTTTTTAATGATGATTTTTATGCTACAGAATAGTGATTTATAACGGGCAAGTTGTAACAATTACCTGAATTGGACATGCAATTAGCCATGCTTATTCTTTTGGCAGAATTAAAGGCTATTTTAGAGACTCAGTATCGACTGGGTTTCTCACTTGGTACACACAGGTTTTATGATATACGGATGTGTTCACCGCATCTTCAACTCGCCTCCGACCTTGGCAATTTGCGGATTTGCCCGGGGAGGTTCCGTGCTGCGACAACGATGTGGGTACAGAAGGCAGAGTCCCTCGACCACGATTGTATGAGAACATCTACAGTTGCTGCATTTAGCATTCTGGAAATAACTGGATCAAGCTCATTTCGAAATAATTGAAAATGAATTCACAAGACATAACCTACCTAATTAAAAAAAAGAAAGCCTGCCCTAGAAGGCAATTTATATGCAAGGCATGACAATTGCCTACTTTTCTTTTTATCTTTTTTATCGGGGTGGAGGCACAGGGAAGAGAATGTCTGGCCTGCCTCCTGGGCTGACCTTTCCAAAGAAGTCCCTTCCTCCATGCTTGTAGGCTTTCCAAAGCCTGTCCTTCTGTTGGGTGGATTTTCCGCAGAGTTCTCTTGGCACTGCCTTATGTCCTCTGCTGCGGTGGTCTCAAACTTCGGGGGGGGGGCACAGAATCCCCTGGAGAGCTGTTAAAATACAGACGCCCAGCCTCATCATGAGACATCATAGACAGGAGGGCTGCACCCAGGCCCTAAAACTTTCCCAGAAACGCTGGTGCTGTGGGTCTGTGGCCCGCACCCCCGATACATGTGGCTCCATGGGGAGCACCACCTAAATGCTTAATGAATAACGTAAGGACTAAGGGATCCACCTCGTTGTCTTTGCCACTTCTTTACCCTTTTCTGTTTGCCGTTCATTTTTTGGCATGTGCCTTGTTCTGTTCTCTGGAAAGAGGAAGGGACTTCCTGGTTGGGAATTACTTTGAAAGAGCCAGCAGACATTCTCCAAAGCTGGAACAGGAAGCCCAGTATTGTTTGGCAGCACGACACAGTATGACTGGAGGAGAACCACGGCGAATAACCGAGTCCCCGTCCCGTGGGCTCTCCGTGCTGAGCTTACACTATGTCCCACGTGTGATAGCGAGTCTGCCTCTCTCCAGGGGTCAGCTCGCCCGCAGATCCTGCTGTCCTCCTCTTGGGAACTTCTTCTCGGTCCCCACTCTGTGACCGATGGGAAGCTTGGACTTTATCCTTCGAAGTTACCCCTTGTCCTGGAGGGAGTCCCAAAGTCACCGTGTCGGCGTCCGGTCCCTACGACCTCTGGCTAGCCCCTCCCCCTGCAGGGCCTCGGTTTCCCTATTTGTGTAGTGAGGCCGCTCCAGTTCTGATAGCCGTGATCAGGATTCACAACCAAGGCTTCCCGGGGAGCGGACGGTTCTGGGCTAGGTGGGACGTGATGCAAACTCACAGAAAATAATAAGGCAAAGCAAAGCGGGAAGCACAAGGCCCGGGGCAGGGCAGGCGGAGGAGAAAAGGGTGCTCCTCGGCTGAAGGTAGCAAGGACGGCCTGGATGCCAGGCTGGTTGTGTGGTCAGCCTCTGGGGCCTTCGTCCGGCTGAAGGCCTGCTATTGTTCTGTAGCTTGACCGGGCTCAAATGATCTATCCCCTTCCTCCATGCTTGTAGGAATTGCTTCCCCATGCGATGTCCTCTTGGAGGCTCTTGGAGATGCTCTTCTTTCGTCATAGGAAGGAAGAAGGAAAATAGCTAATATTCATAGGTACCTATTTGTGTGCTGAACATTTTACATGTTAACTATTTGATCCTGAGCCAGTGCTCAGAAGTAATGATCATCATCCCCATTGTAGAGATAGAGAAACTGAGGTTCAGAGAGCTTGGACTATGTGCCCAGCGTGCACAGGCCGTCAGTGGATCTCTGTGCTTCCCACTCCACAGCGTGCTTCCAGGTTACGATAATTTTCTCCCAAGTCTTGATTCTCTGAGAAATTGGGGGGTCTTTTTCCTATGATTGCTGGGCCCACTTCCGTGAGTTGACAACACTGTTCACAGGGACCTGGACTCCTGGACACCCCCACGGGGGCACCGGCCTTCCCTTTCAGAGGCCAGCCTCTCATTCGACTCCCACCTCCCAGATGGACACCCTTCCCTTTCCTTCAGATCATTTCGTTCCTGATACACTTTGCTTGGATTTTCTTTCTCTATCCAAAGCTTCAGTGTCCCCCAAACTTCTAGCTCCTCTGTGATCTGGCCACCGCCCGTGATCAGGGTCTTTCTGCACTGTGTGCCAACCATGATTAGAGGTGCCCTGGGGAGCAGAGCTGTGGCCAGTGGGCACAGAGAGAATCCTGGAGAAGTCTTTAATACACGGAGGGTCTGGATCTCCCACCTGGCTAGCTCTGTGATCTCAGACAAATTTCTTTACCTCTTTGGCTTTGTTTCTATTTCTTTTTTTCTTTTTTCAAGATTTTATTTATTTATTTGAGAGAGAGAGTGAGTGAGAAGCAGACTCCCAACTAAGCAGGAAGCCCAATGTGGGGTTCGATCCCAGGACCTAGAGATCATGACCTGAGCCAAAGGCAGACGCTTAACTGAATGAGCCACCCACGCGCCCCTGTTTCTATTTCTTTAAAGTGGAAATCACAGAGTCTAACTCTTGAGGTTGTTGTTGGAGTACAGTGAGGTAACATGTGCAAAGGGCTTAGCATTGCACCTGGCATGACAGCATTTAATTAATTATACATATTTTCATTATTAACGGCTGCCTGTTAGTGTTTGTATGTAAGGGGGACACATACTCTGAGTGCCCCTTGTTGGAAACACTGCTGAAAGAATCCGCGAAGCAGTTTTACAGTCCTTTTCTAATCCTGAGATCTTGAGGGTTTGTGATTTTGAGATTGAATCTCAATTCTTGGGCTTCTTCTTAGACACACACACACACACACACACACACACACACACCATTTTTCTGCTTCACGGTTTGAGCGTAAGTTATAGACAGGAAGGCCCTTTGCCCTGAGTACTTGCATGTGTGTTTTCCTGAAAATAAGGGGATTCCCTTATGCAACCAATGCATGATGGCCAGAGTTGGGAGAGCAACGCTGACCCCATGATACTAGTTAAACTATAGATTTTGTACAAATGTTGTCAATTGCCCTATAATGTGTTTTATAGCAAAAGAAAATCTCAGATCATACACGGCATTCAGGTGTCCTCTCTACTTGGTCTTCTTTATTTCTTTTGAGTCATTTCTCAGTATTTCCTTGCCTTTCATGAACTTAACTTTTTTGAAAAGAGCAGGCCAACCGTTTTGCAGATTGACCCTCTGTTGGGATTTATCGGGTGTTTCCTCACGATGAGACTCAGAGTATGTAGCTTAGGGCAGGAATATCACAGAAGGGAGGCTGCGTTCTTCTCGTATTGGGTGACACATCAGAGCTATTGGTCCTATTACTACTGATTATACTTAGGTAACTTAGTGAAGGTGGGTTTGCCTGGTTCTCCACCATGAAGTTGTTATTTTCTCTTTGTAATTAACAAGCATCCCGTGGGGAGATCTTTTGAAATGCAATAAATATCCCATAACTCATCAGACTTTCACCCACTAATGTTAGCACCCATTGATGGCTTTTGGTGGAATCGGCTATTAAAGGTTGCTTTTCTAGAATATTACTTTTAAGAGGTTAGCCTTTTGGATGAACTTAGAACAATTTTATTAAGTATTTACGGAAAATCCCCCAAAACCCTCATTGGGTGTATGAGTCAGCTTGGGCCACCGTAATAACAGAACACTACAGAACACGCTGGCTGACTTAAACACAGAAATTTATTCTCTTACAGTTCTCGAGGCTGCACATCCAAGGTCAAGTCCAAAATGGTTGGTTCTTCTAAGGACCCTCTTTCTGGCTTGCACACAGGGGCAGAGAGAGGGGGAATCTTTTCCTTGTTAAGGCTTCAAGTTATGAATTTTAGGAGGAAGTAGTTTAGATCATAGCATTGGGGTTATAATTGGGATTATATCATCTTTATCAATTGATTTTTGGAAATTAATATCTTTACCATGTGGAAACTTCACATCCAGGGATATGAATATGTCTTAACTTTTAAAGTCTAATTGTATGTTATTAAATAAAAATCTGGCTTTCTTCATTCAGGCACGGCATACATACTGTTATGTTTACTTCTAGGCATTTTAGATTTTTTCTTGCTTTTCCAAAGGGAATCTATTTTTCACTGTTTTCTAACTAAATATTTCTGCAGTAGAGAAAAAAACCTTTTTTGGGTGTACTATTTACTTCTTTTATATACCTATGTGTTCTAATAGTTTTCCCGTGAATTATCTTAAATTTCCTAGAGCAATTTTTTTTTTTTTAATTTTCAAATAAGGGTACTTTGGTAATTATTTTTTTAATGAAAAAATTTTTTTAAATTTTCAAATACAGTAATTTGGTCAGTTTGTAATATTTATACATTTCTTTTTCATTTTTTCCCTCATGTTATGGAGTTACTAGAGCTTTCAGATCAATACTGAATAGCTGTGATGATCCTGACAACTTAGATGCGGTCCCAGTGCAGATGATAAATTCTTCTGAGTTTCACCCTACATGAACATATCCTAGGGAGGCACCAAACACTAGTGGGGAGATAGATTCTGGAACCAAACTATGTGTTTGCACCTCCACTGATTAGCTGGGTGAACTCAGGCAAGTTACTTAACCCCTCTGTTCTTGGTTCTAGCACCTGCAAAGTGGGTATGGCAGTGGTATGTTTCTCATAGAGCTGTTGGAAAATCAAATGCATTCATATATGTAAAGTACTTGAATAGAGACTGGCGTGTCATAAATCCTATATAAGCGCTTGCAACTATTCGTAAATAAGACGTCTGCTAGCTTGAAATATTTCTTTAAAATCATTTTGACACAATATCACATTTTTCCTAGTTGACTAAGAGCTTTTTTCAGGAATGGATGTTTAATATTATCAAATGTTTTTTTTTTTTCCCTCGCTTTGATGTGATGATAAACTGTAGAAATAGATTTCCTAATATTGAACTATTTTGGAATGTGATGGAATAAACTCTACTTTGACATGATGTGCAAGTTTGCTTTAAAAATCATTTTATTATGGGAATTTCAAAAACAAACAAAAGTAGGTGCACCTGGGTGGCTCAGTTGGTTAAGCGTCTGCCTTCAGCTCAGGTCATGATCCCAGGGTCCTGGGATCTAGAGTCCCTGTTGGGCTCTCTGCTCAGTGGGGAGTTTGCTTGTCCCTCTGCCCTTCCCCCTGCTCATTCTCTCTCTCTCAAAAATAAATAAATAAAATCTTTAAAAAAAAGTAGAGAGATGAACATAATGAACTCTCATGCCTGACTTCAACAATTACCAACATTTTGCCAGTTTCTGGCAAATCTGTTTTTTTTTTTAAATATACTTCTGGATTTTATTTGTTAATATTTTATTTAAAGATTTACATCCATATTCTTAAGTGCGATTGACCTAGTTTTCATGGGTATGTGATGTGGCAGGTAAAGTTCTTTTTTTTTTTAAACAAGATTATACTTGTATTGCAAAATAAAAATTATATTTTATATTGTCATTTTGATCTCAGCTTTCTCTAAAATTTCCTTTTACTCTTGCCCTTCTGGGACTCAGTCCATTCACGGCTATGGCATTTAAAGCCTGCAGCCTCAGGAAAGGGATAACAGTAAAAGGCGGAAAATGAAAGAAGCACTGTTTGGCTGGAGGGTCCAAACAAGACTTTTGAAAGAATACGTCAAGAGCCAAGCTTCCAAAATAAATAGACTCTGAACTGGGGGAGGGAGAAAATGTCAAAGTAATTTCAGTAAGTGTTGAGAAGAAAACATGTCCTTTGCCTTCCCACCCTGGAGACCCCAAGCAGGCAGGGAGGGAAAAGTGGGAACCCAGGTGGTGATGGGGTGTTGGTGGGAGAGACCTCCACCCTCTGGTCCCCGGGGAGAGTGTGGAGCAACGGGAGCCCCGCCCGGCGGCTGCTAGCCCATGAGGTGCTTCTTGTGATTAGGAAAAGCATCATTTCAGAGTGGGGACCATTATTTCATTTTTTATATCAAAGTTAAAACATATTTTATTTTTATTTTTATTTTTTAAAGATTTTTATTTATTTATTTGAAAGAGAGAGAGAGAGCAGGAACACAAGCAGGGGGAGTGGGAGAGGGAGAAGCAGGCTCTCCGCCGAGCAGGGAGCCCCATGCGGGGCTCGATCCCAGGACCCTGGGATCATGACCTGAGCCGAAGGCAGACGCTTAACCGACTGAGCCACCCAGGCGCCCCAAAGTTAAAAATATTTTAAACTTTAAAAATTTTAAAAAGTATTTTTAAATCCCCAAGCGTGCAGGTTTCTTTGGAGATGCTTTTGTTCTCAACTTCTTTGTTCAAAGAGGGATTTTAAAAATTGTCACAAAACAATGTGATGTGTAATTTTTGTTCTTTGCAATTGTTCGGTTTTTGAGTTCTGACATGAAACGGATTTTTGTAAATATGCTAGAAATATTTGAGACGAATATGTATTCTGGGTTGGGATGCCAGAGTTCAAGCATTTGTGGCTATTGAAGAAGTTCGTTGGTTTTGTTATCAGAATATTCTCTATCATCAACTGAGTTTGGTCAACTTGACCTTCAAATACAAGAGATGTGGATGAAAACTCTTCCTCTGTGGTTGTGATTCTATAAGCTTATTCTTCTATTTCTAGTAGATTGGCTTTATGTAGTTTCATGATAATTAGATGAAGCATCAAATTTCTTAGTTATTATGCATTCATTGTGGTTTACGTTTATCGTTATGAAATGTTATTTGTTTAGAATTTTTCTTAGTTTGATAATAATATGGCTTTCTTTTTTAATGTTTCCTGGTACCTTTTCACTAATCCTTTTGCTTTTATCTGATATATGTTATTAGAAATAAAATTGTCTCTTCCAAACAGCAAAGTTGAACTTTCTTGTTTGACTCAGTATTAGAGACGTTGACTTCTTAATTGCACTCAGTATGTTCCTATTTACTGTGGTCATAGACGGGCTTGATTTTAATTGTTTGGCATTTTTAATTTTTGTTTCCTTGATTTCTTTACTATGGCTTTCCCTACATCTTACACGAGTATTTTGTTCAAATTTTATTCATCTTTTTTCCTTCTAGATTTCCCAAAATATATAATTTCTTCTTACTCTACTCTAGTTACTTTAAGATAAAAATATATTGAGTTGATATCTTTCTATCAAAATCAAGAATGAAAAAAATTTATTGCTTTATTGGGGAGAAATGTATCACGGTCACTTCATCCTTGCCCTTTGTATAACTGCTTGTTTTGTTTGTATGATTTTTTTGGGGGGGATATCAAAGACTTTAGATATTCAATGTATTTATTATTCGTATTAAGTCAAATAATCAAATGAAGAATATAAATCTAGTAAATATTACTGATATTTAAATGATCAACCTTTTTTCTGGAGATGCTTTTTGACATTTACACTAAGTTCTATTGTCACGTTAACAATTATTTAGAGATCACTACAAGTTTTCCTGACTTATTTGCTCTACACCATCAGTGTTGAACGATATTGTCTGTTTTGGCATTCTTTATTTGGGGACTCTTTTTTTTGCCAGTTGGGCTACTCACTCAAAAATTAGTTTTTCTTCAAAAATTTACGTGGATGTTATTTGCATATTTTAGGTCCCCCCCTTCTTTTACATTTTATAACACCAAAAGAACATTTTACCCAATATTTTGTTCTTGTTGTTCCAGCAATGAGTTTAGAAAAGGGGGCCATTCAATGCTCGTTCTCAAATCAACTTTATCGAACCTGAAGCTTATCTAGGTCTTTTGGAGTCTGGGACCAATCTGAGGTATGGAGTTCTTCCAACATGGTTAATAAACCAAATAGCAAAGATGGTATTTTTAAAAAGTAATTCTACTAAATACCTACAGTTTTATGGCACTATGCCAAGCCCTAAACAATAATGCTTTGCTGCTCACTGAGTAGGTATTAGTGAAAAATGGCCACACAAAATACCCTTCATGACCATTGAACAACTCCTAAACTTGAATTACTCATTAATCAGTGCCCCTATTTAAGACCCGTGCATATGTGACAAAGGAATGGGATTTATATTAATTGTGCACATAACAATTTTTTCAGGTCCCATGCTTAGTCCTTTAAATGCCTTACAATAGTTCAATCTAATAAGACTTCTAAGAGATAGGTGCATTATTACAATCTTACATTTGAGGAAACCTGAAGGTGGGTTCCTGATTACATCGTATAATCCCCAAACAGTTAAGTGGCATTCATGTCTAAGTTTGTCAAACTCTGAAACTTGTCTGTGCACCCTGCTGTACTACCTTAGGAAAGACGCATGGCTGTCCCAGGTACCTGTCCCAGGTACATGCTCACCTGTCCTGCACTGGGGTTAGGATGTTTGAGCTTTTCTGGTGATGGAACCCATTGTAATGGGATGTCAGCTTTCTTTAATTGTTGCTTCACTTCCAGGCTATTTTCAAACCTAACCAATTTATCTTCATTAAATGGTTATTCCCAATGATCAACTCTGATTGAGAAGTCACAGCCTTTACCCACAAAGTCCTGGGAGGCAGAAATTTCCTTTTCTAGATTCTACCATTAGTCTGAGCCATACTCTTACCTACAAAATCAATTAGTCAGCAAACAGAATTAAAATAATATTAACCTAAATAGAAAGGCTTTTAAACATAATGCTATGTAATCTTCATGGATACTGAAGAGCTTTGATGATGGTCTTGGCTTTTTATTTATGCAGAACATTATAATTGGTAAAGCACATTCATTTTCATATCCCTCAATTAAAGTAACCTTTGTTAAGAACCTACCATGTCCTGGGTGTGATGATAGGTCTTAGAGAACCAAAGATCGGTAAGATAAAGTCACAGTTCTTGAGAGCTCATTTTCTAGTAGCGTGGTGTCACACAAAGAGATATGTCATCATATAACATAAGAATTGCTACAGCAGAGATGTAAGTAAAGTGAGAGGTGACCCTAAGTCAATGACAGAAAACAGTGAGGTGAGGTAGATAGACTTTTGAATTTAAAATGCCATGATCCAAAAATTCTATTCATAGTTAAATTTATGAGTACAGGCAAGACGTTTTCAGACTTGTCAGCTCTTAAAAAAAAAAAAAATTACTGTCCCCATATTCTTCCCCCAAATCTTTACTTAAAGATACACACCAGGCCATTGTGAGATAAATCAAAACAAAGAACTCAAGCATACAGAAGTCATGGCATAAAAAGAACAGACTGTCATGCTATATTAAGTATATTGAAAGAAAAACTGAAATATAAGTGCTTGTAAGGTTTTAAAACTTCCTTCTAAATTACCACACAAGTAAAAATCAGTGAAAAATATGGCACAGGAAACAATAAGCAAGGGCAGAAATAAGGAAATGTGGTTGGCAGAAGTAAGGCCACCCACAAAATGTAATTGGGTTAAATACTTGTGTTAAATATAAAATATCTTAAATCAATAAAAATGCAATTCCATTTTATGCTGTTTCTGAGAGACACATCTTAAACAAAGTACTTGAAATCAAGAAAAAAAAAGTGAGGTACTTGCCCTACCCTGGAAAGTAAATCAATGGGTGTGAATTAAATTTAGCATTCCACTGCTATGTTAAAAGAGTAATATGATCATCACTAAGTAGAGTTGATTTCAGAAATGCGAGGATGGTTCAATGTGAGGAAATAACACCATAGAATTAATTCATTAGTAGATTGAAAGAGAAAAACTATCTGATCATTTTAATACCTGGAAGTGCCCCTGATACAAATTTGGTAATAATTCCTCACAAAATGTTTTTCATTGACTAGAAGTTGAAAGGTAATTTGCCTCTCATGCTCAACCTTGAAACACAAGAAAAGTTCCATCAAATGAGGAAAAGTAAGGGGCAAAAGATTAGATCTGAGAGTTAAACAGATAGGG
>NC_138377.1:124371163-124389013 GCF_054177405.1 Leptonychotes weddellii | reverse complement strand
TAATACAGATTAGGGACTCAGGAGTCTAGAATCTCAAGAATAAAAAAAAAAAAACCTGGCCAGTGGTTTGCACTGCCATTGCCTGCCTGTGCCGCAAGAGCATTTCTACGGAGCAGCGTGTTGACGCAGTAACAGACAGTTTGTCCAAGCACTAAGGAGAAATGACTTGCACAAGCAGGCCAACTGTGTCTCCTTTCATTCAGAGTGGACAGGGAGGAAATCAGGAGAAATGACTTCGAAGAGTATTACAAAGTGACAACTCACCCTACATGATCAGCTACCACATAGGAAACATAATTCATGACTTCCGTGTGTGTGAAATGGAAGTCAGGAGGTGACACCAGCCATCTCTCTGTGTGATATAATAGTTCAAATACTTTGATCCTTCTTACGGGACAGACATTTCCCACACATTCCTGTGGCACAGGACTGTGGAGAAGCAAATCCTTTAAAACCATTTGGGGATTGTGGGTACATCAGATGCCTGTGTGCAAGCAATATCTTAAAATGTGAAGTTCAGCAATGAGATAAACCCATCAGAACAGGGTCAACAAAGACCACAGCCTATTTATCCATGCTTAAATGATTTTGACACCTTGGTGAAATACCCATACGTCTCTTTCCCAAGTGCCTACAATTCTAAATAACACTAACGTTAAAGAAAGAAAACACACTCTGTGGTTCTTCCCTCTTCCACCACCCGCCCCACTAGCGCAGGGTTGTAACCACAGTGATTCTACCCACCCCGCCCCCACAAACATCATACATACATTCGCACACCCAAACATGCCCAATTAATTTGGGGGAACCCTGGACGTTTCGCACACATATTTACAGAATATCCCGTATGTCACCATGTGCCATCTGCTGAGTGTACCCAGACGCACCAGCACCCACGAAGAAGAACACTCGCTCCCTGCCGACTGTGCTGCATGCTCAGATCTGTTTATGCCCCAGTGTCTTGTGGAGTTTGGATTGAACCAGCACTCCACATGCCACCCAGCACTCCACTGAGTGAATCCAGCAGAGGGTGGGGGACAAGTCTAAGTAAAAATATAGCAGGCTTGACTCAGAATGGTCCTTCCTCACTGATGACTCAATTTTGGTTACTTGGCCAAGGCTGTCCTCTTTCTTTAAATCTGATTCTCTTCCCTTAGGGTGCATTCTGTGCCAGGGGGCTCCTCGATGCCTCACGCCCATCAGTTTGCCCTGGTCCACCCTGTAGACCCCAGACCAACAGCGGCGTGTTTGAACTCTAGTGATGGGCACACCACTGAGGCTCGAAGTGGGACTTACTATCCATTGTCAGCGTCGTCTTCAACACTTGCTTTAAAATTAGGCAAAAAAATATATATAATAATAATGAATTGTTTGGGGCTGCAATCTTAGTCCTGAAGGTATTTAAAATACCTCTTGTGGGAAGAACAAATGTTTCTGAAACCCAAAATAGACAAATTGCACTGGCCTACTTTTCAACAAGTCCTAGCAAGGCACCGACCATAAAAACTTCCAGTTTTCTTTTGGTCTTAACCAGACTAGGAAAGTGCTGAGGCTTGGTTTGCAGTTTTCCACTGGTCAAAAGAGACCACTTTCTTAAATCACAGCCTTGAGGCATTGGCACCTATATGACTGTCCTGTGCTCCGAGTCCCCGCATCACCCACCCCCAGAAGAAGGGTTGCAAGTGATCCCTCTGCCCATGGCTAATAAATTTATCATCGAAAAGAAAAGTATCTTTGTTGGTAGGATCAATGACTACCCTAATGAAAAGCACATTTCCATACATGTTCCTAACAAGGTCTCACAGAGGGCCTGTGAACGCCTCAGCCGCAGCGTGCGCTGCTTTCAAAGCTAACTGCTTCCAGGTGCTCGGTGAACAGGACTCGGCCTTAGTGAGCCATTTGCAACCTAGTGCCTGAGTGTCTTTGTTCTTGCAAGTGTAAAGTTTCCCTCATTCTCCGTTTTATGGCCAGAGGTTTCTGGGTTGCGTAACACCCAATAAGAGAGCACCAAAGGGCTTAGTTTTATTGTTTTGTTGTGTTTTATTGACTATATGTTTTATTCAGCTAATGTGTGCCGGAGAGACAGGGAGTAACAGCTCAATTATACCATCACGCTCTTCCTCTTCTCCAAGAGCCCAGCGACCCAGCACACTTTTATTACATCCACATGCAGATGGTAAGAAAAAGAAGGAACAAAGGAGGAGGCAAGGCACTCTGGTGTAAGTGTGCAAGCTGGAACCGCTCCCTTCCCCAGTGATCCTTCAAGGCCAAGAGCTTTCCAAAGACTAGCAATTTGTTCCCACAGTGGTCATGGAGTAAGCCACCCGGTCCCTTCCTGGGGGCAGAATGCCATTGCTCTTTGGAGAAGAGCCAGGGGAGGCCTTCTTTCCATTTAGAGGACTGGGGGCACTGGGATTGCATCATGAGCGCCCCCCAATCCCTGAGCCATTCATCCAGCCTTGCAATTCAGTGACATTTCAGCCAAGGGGGGAGGAGCTCAGGCACAGCCCCTTAGATTTTGCTTTATTAACGTTCGTGACATTTTATTTTTATTTTTTTAATAAAAATCTTTATTTTATTTTTTAAATTTTATTTTATTATGTTATGTTAGTCACCATACATCATTAGTTTTTGATGTAGTGATCCATGATTCCTTGTTTTCGTATAACACCAGCGTCTGTGACATTATAAAGTAATTTATAAGAGGTCATATAACCAAAGCTTTAGAATCAGAGAGCGACCAGAGTTCAAACCCACGCTCTGCCACTTCCTGTCTCTGTGAACTTAACAAATCACTCAATTTTTCTCAGTGTCAGTTTCTTCAACTGGAAAATGGGAATAATGTTACCTGCCTCGGGATGCTGCAGGTATTTAATGGGATAATTAGAAAGCACGTAGCAGATCACTGAATGCACATCAACTGGTAGCAGGTTTCCTTTTGTACAGTTACAAGCAAGTGCACTCAATTTTTGTAGTTTGCTGGTTGTCATTTGTTGCATGAAAAGCGTATTGGTGGTTTTATACATCTTCATACTATAATGTTCACTGAGTAGAAGTACCATAATGTTTTAGCAATTTCCTTGCAGTTAAAGATTTCCCCAACATCTATGTAAATAATGCTACAATGTATATATTTGTGCATACGTTTGTCAGCATTAATGACTATGTCCTTAAAATAGATCAATAGATGAGGACTTATAGGATCAAAAGATAGGAGCATTTTTAAGACTCAATACTCAATAATATTGCTCAATTATTTCCCAAAAATTTCCCCTTACGTTTCCCAGCGACACTAATGTCTCATATTGGCCATCAGAAATGGGAAGAAATATTCCAAATTTGACTTCTTTAATGAAAGATTCATATTTGGGTATAAAGTTCACATTCCCCTCTCCATAGCAAAGAAATGGGAAATAATGGTAACTATGCAGCTAATAAGAATTACCAAGAAAATTGGAAGAAAACTGAAATTGAGTTGTCTGAATATTTTCTTAATTCTCCACACTGCATTTCCAAACACAATCTCAATAGCACAAAACTATTGTTTTCTACCTTTTGAGTCCATATGTTTTTGTCCTAAAGTAGAAAGAGTTATAGATGACCCATCTCCACATTTTTATTTTTGCAAGTGAGCAAACTGGAAGCAAAAACATGCAAGGAATCTCACCAGTTAGCCAGCTAGTAAGGGCAGAACTAGGGCCACCCACGAGCAAAGCTTGAGCCATGCTGCCTCTCTCGACAATGAGCATCCACATTACCACCAGATGGTAAAGCATTCCTAGAATTGGCCCAGTTCTCAAATCTAGTAATACCTAAAGGACATATCTTGGTGAGAACTGAGAAATGGGCCCTAGTGAAGAAAGGTAGGAAACCATTAGTCCACATGTTAGGATAATATATGACTCAGTTGTGTTTGACCAACAGGTGTTCAACACAGAAGTTGAGTGAGTTAGCCAAAGTCCCATGTTCAGGGGCCTGCTCGACACTCTCTTCGTTTACCCCACATTAGACCCCCTGCCTCCTCCATGCAGATAAGAGATGGAAAGGACTGGTTTCCAATGGAGTGAAGACCCACGGGCCATCCCAGCCAGGCAAACTCTTGCTGCACAAAGCCGGGAAGGACAGGCTCTGCTGTCTGTGATGGCTCAGTGGTCTAGCAGACCCACAGCCAGATTGAGCTGGCAGCCTGTTTTCATATAGCCTGTGAGCTAAAAACGATTTTTACCTTTTTTTTAAATCGGTTAAAAAAACAAAACAGAAGAATATGCAACACAGACCGTATGGCCCACAAAGCCTAAAATATTTATTATCTGGCCCTTCACAGAAAAAGTTTGCCAACCCCGCTCTATATGACATCTCAGTACTGATTTATCAAGGATACTTTCAAGGCTCTGACTATATTTTTATACCCAAAATTCTCCCTTGTCTGTCAGAATACCTCTTCTCAAATATTGTAAAGGGTGATATTTGGAAACAGTATGTCCAGTGGGAGGAGTGCTGCTTTCAGAGTCAAAGGGGTCTGAGTTTGAGACAGTGCCTCCATCATCCATGAGCTGTTAGACCTTGGGGAAATTGCTTTACCTGTGGGAATCATGATTGTTTCACCTTCAAAGTGGGGGAAATATCAGTGACCACCTCATAGGGCTCTATGGAGGAGCCAATGAAATTTTCTATATATAGTTAAATAACAAAAATAAGCTGAGTACATTTGAAGAGCTGATTGGCTTTATTCAGTGCCTATGAATTGGGTAGCATCCCTTCTAGTTAGGAGAAAGGAGCTCTGATGAGCTGGACTCAATGAAAGGTTTTGAAAGGCGGGGGCGGGGTGCACCTGGGTGGCTCAGTCGGTTAAGCATCTGCCTTTAGCTCAGGTCATGATCGCAGGGTCCTGGGATAGAGCCCCCACATTGGGCTCCCTGCTCAGTGGGGAGTCTGCTTCTCCCTCTCCCTCTGCCCCTCCCCACCATTTGTGCTCTCTCTCTCTCTCTCATGAATAAATAAAATCTTCAATATAAGTAAGTAAATAAATAAATAAATAAAGGCAGAGAGGGGATAGGACACAGAAGTCATAAACCAAAAAAAAAAAAAGGAATATTTTGGACAAGGTCACCTTCTTTTAGGAGACAAAAGTGTCTATTAGGTGGATTACCTCATGGATGCTAACCAGGAAATTCTAGACTGACTGGTTAATATTACATTCGTGGGGAAGGTGGAAATTGCAATTAGGTTAGATGGTAAATTTTGGTTTAGTCATGTGGGGCTTAGCACAAGTGACTCCATTTTGGACCTATTATTTCTTTTTAACTATACATATTGTTTATATATATATGGTTTTATAACTGTATATGTATATACATATACATACACACACATATATGTATATTATAACCTAGAAGTTATATTATATTTATATTAAAATAATACTCATATTATATTTATATATATATTTTATATATATAACATATATATAAAGCTTTTTATAACTTACAAAGACCTACACAGATAAAGAAAGGTATTTTTACTCATAATATTGAATCCAAAATGACATTTTTTTTACACTTTCCCATTTTTTAAAATATATCTTTGAGTGTTTTTTAATTAGGTATCACTGACGTACAGCATTATAGTAGTTTCAGTTGTACAACATAATGCTTCAATATTTGTATACGTTGCAAAATGATCACCCCAATAATCTAATTAACATCCATCACCATACATAGTTACAATGTTCTTTCTTATGATGAGAACTTTTAAGATCTACTCTCTTAGCAAATATGCAATACAGCATTAACTATAGTCGCTATGAGATATTACATTATATCCTCATGACTTATTTATTTAATCACTGCAAATTTGCACCTTTTGACCCCCTTCACCCATTTCGTTCACCCTTTTCTTTATTAAAGTAATAAAAAGCCTGTTTATTTTTATTTTCACATCACCTATAACGACTTATCCTTGGAACTGAAAAAGTGTAAGGAAGGCAAATGTACCAAAGGGTGCATATTTTGGCCAAACTCAAACATATCCCTACGGTGTTGAGCCCATGGACAAATTAAAGGTAACCGTGGTAAGGGGGGGAGAGTTGAGAGAGAGAGAGACTACAAGGTCCCTGGGATAATTACCACTTAACTGATTCACCAACTCATGTAACAAATGAGCTTTGTATCTCACAGAATTAAATTAGGCTGTAAACAATGACAAGCACATAGGGATTTGTTCTTTTCTTATAACAAGAACTGACAGAAGATGGCCACTCGGGCCCCTGTGTGTGTTCCAGCTCTGTTACCTGTGGCCATCTGCCTTTCATGCGTACGGTCACAGGATGGCTAGGACCATCTCCAACATCTGCATCACGTTCATGGAAAGGCAGAGGGCACAAAGCCAAGGTTCCTACCAGCTGAGCTTTCCCTTTTAAAAAGAAGCCCACCCTGGAATCTCAGAATACATCACAGGCACTCCTGCTTCCAGGAAGGAGATGCACTTGTCCCTGTTCCTCCTGCTAAGTACAACAAAAAACCTTGGACATTGTATTTAAAACAAATATAAGAGGGCTCTGAAACATGAGCAGAAGAAGACAGACCAGCTGGGGACCTCAGGACTCTAGGAACAAAACAGTGGAGAGGTCCCTGGGTTTTCTTTTCACCTTATGTAGTCCAGATTTGGAGCCAAAGAGGTTGGCAACGAGGAAACTCCCAAAGGCACAGACAGAAAGCTCCAAGAAAGCCTTTTCTCTCTTGACAAAGAATCGAGGAAGTGGCAGCTTAGAAAAACAGAAATCTTTTAGACAGCAACCTTTCTCCTCCAGCCAAATACCACAGAAAAATCAGTGCCCCTCCCCACAAGGTTGTAACAAGGCGTCCCAACACACACACACACACACACACACACTTGTACACACTCACACACACACACACACACACCCCAGATGGTGTCAGAGACGGCCAAATGAGTCACTGATGACTGGTCGTGCACTCCAACTCTACTGTGTCAGAGGGGACCAGGTGGGGACCCAAAACTGCCATGCTCGTCTGACAGTAAGGAGGAGCCCTCCACAAGCATGGGGTGTCATCAGAGGTAGTGGGGGACCCCGAACCCCTTCCTTCACCTGACTGTAACAAGAAGTTCCCCCATCCCTGTCAGAATGGTGTTGAGAAAAGACAACCGAAGCAGAATTAAATAAGACCTGAAGCCTTGGACCATGGTTATACAAAAATGTCCAGGCCTCCATCACAAGTCATTTGTCATACCTACACCCAGGAATATCTCCACGTGAATTTAAGAAAAGCAAAAACAAAAACAGACAATTGAGACGTGGCAACTCTGACATGAAAGAGATTTTAAGATTATCTGACAGAGTATATTTTTTATTATTTTTTTAATTTTTTTTTAAATATTTTATTCATTTATTTGACAGAACACAAGTAGGGGGAGCTCAGGCAGAGGGAGAAGCAGTCCCCCCACTGAGTAGGGATCACGATGCGGAACTCAATCTCAGGACCCTGGGATCATGACCTAAGCCAAAGGCAGATGCTTAATTGACTGAGCCACCCAGGCACCCCCTGACAGAGACTTTAAAGCATGATAAAAATGCTTCGATGAGTATTTAGGGACACACTTGAAACAGATGAAAAATTGAAAATGGCAGCAAAGAAATGGAAAGTCCCAGCAGAAGACATCTCCCCGGCCAGAGCACGTCGCATGGTGATCTTTGGCACAAGGGTGGCTGAGAAGACATTCGAGCTCCACAGCATCCTGCGCAGGGGCAGGGAGGGAAAACAGGGTTTGTGAGTGGTCGGGAACAAGCAATCTATAGTGTCTTCTAGAAACTTCTTGCATAATATGTTTGCAGCCTCCTGCTTTACTCACCAGAGTTAGCTTTTTCTACGCATCTTTGGCCCCTTCCTTTTGGTGCCTGTTGTGTGTGAGCATGTGGCCCTAACCCCTTGTGAGGACGACAAAAAGTAAATGAATGATTCCTTCAAGACTGAGTGGTGATTGATGATTATCGATAAGTGGTGTCTGCAGAGAAAGACTGTGAAGATTGGAAGACTTTTACTTGCACACTGGTATTTTAATTATTGATTTTAAGTGAGCTGTAAACAGGTTAATATTCCAGGGGAAATATTAAAAAGGTTTTTTGAAATCGCCATAACATGCTGTGTGTTTTCCATGACAGTAGATGCCATAACAAACCTCCTTTTTCCAAAGTGACTTTGAAACACACGCACTCAAACAGGTTAATGTTTCCCCGACTGAATCCTTTTGCCTGGAATGACGTCACAAGCCAACGTGGATGGAGGAGGAAGGACCACCGAGGCAGAGGCCAGAAGCTTCCCACTGTGGGAGATATACACGATGGCAGCTCATTAAAACAAAACAAATGGGGTGCCTGGTTGGCTCAGTCATTAAGCGTCTGCCTTCAGCTCAGGTCATGATCCCCGGGCCCTGAGATCGAGCCCCACATCGGGCTCCCTGCTCCGCGGGAAGCCTGCTTCTCCCTCTGGTCATGCTCTCTTTCTCTTTCTCTGTCTCTCTCTCTGTCTCTCAAATGAATAAATAAAAATCTTTAAAACAAGACAAACAAAAAGGTGCTCTGCATGACTAATAGTTAACCAAAGGAGTGGGGGCAGGGTGGCGAATGAGAATACAGCTGAATATTTCTAAGAACAGAAGGTGCCCCATGGTTCGAGGCTAAAGCCCCAGTTACATGGTGTGACATTCTGTTCCAGGAGCAGAGTGAGGTGGGGCTTAGTGCAAGAAGGCTGCTCATTAAAAAAAAAAAAATCTAAAATAATAAAGGATGCAGTGAAAATAGTTCACTGACAACATATCTTATTAGGTTCTGTGCTAATGTGTCTTCAAAAGTTTTATTCCAAGAAACATGCATTTCTAATATATGTTGCTTGTAATGCATGAGGTGGGGCAGACAGGTGCTGCAGAGGGAAATGTCCATAAAGGAGGGAAATCAGGCAAGAGTTTTTCTGTGGAAAAGAAAAGAAAACTAGAAAGACAGGTAGTGGAGAGAGACTTCTAGAAGGGCAAGTAACAGGGCTGGATGCTGGTGAGCAGGCTCCGAGTCCAGGGGCATTCCCGCCTGCCTCTGGTCTTCTAGAGTCTGGCCGTACCAGGTGGGTGGGAAAGGCCAGAGCAACCAGTCTGTTCCCTGCTTGGATGGTAATGCTGAGAGCCAAGGAGAGCTGGAGGCCTGCATGCGAGTCCCAGAAACAGCCTCCAATGCCAGAAGCATTAATAGGAATAGTCTAAGGACTCTTGTGTGAATGAATAGGTTCCAGCTGTCTTCTTTCAAGTAATGCCCAGGAGAAAACACCTAAGCAGCCTTGTGAGGGTCAGGTTCCCACCTGCTCCCTAGGACTCCTGCTTTTGCAATCCCACTATGGCTAAGAGAAAATGGAGGAATGCTGGCCAAAGATGGGGCCATGGATGCCGACAGGTGTCTGGTACTCCAGTGGAAGTCTCAGACGGGTGGGCCAGTTCTGGGAAAGCTAAAATCCCAAAGTGTTTATTAGTCAGTGGGGTTAGAAATGAAGAGTAGAGGGAGCAGGGACCGATCCCCCTCAGGGACAGGGGGAAGCAGGTGCTGTGCTGTGAGCTTTCTGGGCGCCCCTGTCTCCTGTCCTTCTAACAACCCAGCGAGCAGAGTACTAACATTTACCCCTTTTACAGATGAGGAAAGTGAGCTTCAATGCAGTCAAGGGATTTCCCTAAGACCACACAAGAGTAAAGAAAGAAAGAAGGGGGAAGCCAGAGAACTAGCTCTCCTGCCCGAGTCCTGGAGTTCACAAGTCCAAGAGCAAACACGCAAACCCAAGTGTACATTCACCCTCACAGTCCCCATATCTACCCCTCAGGCTGCCCGGAACCACTGTTTCTAGGTAGGATTTCTTCTCTGAGAACAGAAGCACTTCTGCTGCTAAATGCACAACAAACAAAACTTTGTTCAAACCTCTGATGTAGGTAAACAGACCAGAGATTTCCAGATTCTAGCCCGTGAAGACGTAGGAGGCATCGCTGAAAGAGTCAACAGTGCATGGCTGAAATGTATGGGCAGAAGCACTTCTTCGACAATAAATACAGTAACAGAAAATGGTTCCAGCAAGCATTTAATGCCATCACGGCAGAAGAAAAAAATATGGAATTGGTTAAACATCCATGTTAATTCCTTACAGTTTGGTCATTGCTACAGTGTCACTGGGCAGCTCAGCTTTCGGTCCTGAGCTTGGTAATGCATCGTATTATTTAAAGTCAAAACTTTTAAAGACAGAGTCAAAATTAGAGTTAGTTTTAATAAAAAGCCTGGAAATTATTACATGTCATCTTGATGCTTTAAACTATATATTAATGTTTTAGTTCTTATATCAATTATTGGTATGAAATGTTATTTTATTTGGCACTTTTCTTCAACTCAATGCACCGAAACTATATTCTTTAGTCCTCGCATTAATTGAAAATATCCCACCATATCTGATTCTAGGCGCAGGAGCTCTACTCTCTTAACAATGACAGTATTCAATTTAAAAGTCTCTACTGTATTATTGCATAGGCTGTAATTTGTGCCCGAAAGCTTTTGTTAATATTTCTACAAACTGTGATTCTTTTATGTGGGTTTCATCATACCATAGATCTCTAAAAGCTGAAGTATGTGTCCTCGTCTCCCTCCCTTTACTAAACAATTCAGCTTTCAGAGTTAGTGTTTCTCACTTCGTGTGACACAGAGTGGTCCACACACAGCCTCAGGGGGAAGAGGCATGGGGAGCCACAGGTCCGTGACCCTTGCATTTTCCTTCTGGAGTCTCTGTGACCATTACTAAATATATGATGCAGAAGAGGACACATGACTGAGGACCAGGGACCCAGGCCCGAGAAAACCATCTCCATGGCTGTGCTCCTAGGGCCTCAGTCATTTCCTCTGTGAAATGGGGATAATGATTCTCAACTACATGGTTGAGAAAAATGTTAAAACATGTTCGGCAGGATTCTTCACAGGTGACAAGGCAATGTGACATGCTTGTTCTTATATGAAGGATTGGATAATCCTCTGCAGTTGAGAGGAGAGGTAGCTAAGAACATAGGTTCACACTCTGCCTCTGCTGTTGACAGCATCGTGACTTTGGGCAAGTTACTTAGCTGTTTTGAACCTCTACTTCTGCATCTCTGAAATGAAGTTATAATAATGTACACAATGTGTTAGAGGATTAGGCGGATAAAGACTGGAAAGGATGTCCAGGAGCACGTGGTGCAGGCTAAGTGCTCAACTGAAGGTCAACTATCACCACCGTGGTTTTTATACCTGTTGTGCTCCTAGGGATGAGGTGCTGAGTGGCAGATTCCACGGTGGCCTCACTGGATTTCCATCCCACCCCACTCTTCGTAGGTCTCCCGAGTCAAAGTCTGAAAGCTAAAACCACCTCCCAGACTCTGTTAGGCTAGAGGCCTACATGGTTTTGGCCACACCATCCAGATGAATTTACAAGTGGGGAAAGAGGCAAGGTTCAAGGTGCTCATTTTCCAAGAGCCAAGTTAAGCAGCAGAGTGTCATTCCAGAGCAGGAAGCTGTGGTGGAAACTTCTAGACTGGGCAGCCTCCCAACCAGGTAGAGGAGGACTCTCCCTTGTTGGCTCTGTTCAGTGTTGTGGTTTTTGGAGATGTTCCAAGAAGCTCAAGTCTCTTCCATTCTCCCCCTGATGTTGTGAACTGATGTTGTGAACTATATCTTGTTTTTCTAGACCAAGTGGAGAGGATTCTGTTGTCTGCAAATGAGAGGCTCATCAATGTGGAGGGTCCAAGGCACATGCCCTAAGTCATAAGCATAAACCATAGAACACCAGGTTTACAACTCCAGTGTTAGTGCTCATTCCACCATGTCACAGGAAGAGGAAGGAAAATCAGCCAACTTCATCTAAATTCCTTGATTAAGTCTATAAAACATGATTATATCTCTAAAATCTGGGAACTGTACTAGGTCCTCGGAAGGAGTCTGAGTTCATTTGTAACTGAAGGAGTTGTCCTTAAGGAACTTGTAATCAGCGGAAGAGACCAAACGAAAGCAAATAATATGTGATGTAAGTGTTTTCGTAAAAACAAATATTGTACAGCAGCAACAGGACGGAGAAAGCAACTATCTCCGGAAGCAACAGTGTGAGTTTCTCAGGCGAGGAGGCCAGAATGGGTGGCTGAAGACGCAGTAATTGTAGGCAAGGGAACAGTATTTGCAGGGGCACAAAGGGGACGCCCATTCATGGCATTTTCAGGATTGTTTTAATATTCAGATAAAAACAAATATGACTTTATTTCAAAATTGAGTTCCTTTAGAATCATTTTGCTCCATAGTTGTTTTGAACCCTCTTGGTTGAGGTATTTATTCCAGGGGACTCAAACAATTAACATAGAAACCCTAGGCTATGAATTAGCCAAATAAATGTATACGGCTTTGAAGTGCTTAGGCTTATTTAATCACATTAATATGACTGTTGTTCCCTTTGAACACCGGAGGCCATTGTGAGCCCTACCTGTGAAGAGATTATATTCAGCCCACGAGTATTCCTGAGTTCTCACGACGTGCCATGTGCTGTGCTTGACCAGGAACACAAGATCTTTGCACTGGACAGACAGACATCCTGAGATGGATGGGGAAGGAGCATTTTAAGTTTTCTTAAAATATCCATTAACCATTAATAGGAAGAAAACATGATTAACTTCCTTTCCACATTCCTTTGCTTGTGCCCAGGACTTTGGACAGCTATTATTCCGAATAACCCTAATATAACCCTCTTATCATCCCCAGCTCCTGGGGTAAACATTTCAACGGCTAACAGGCTGCTCATCCTTCCTTGTCTACTGTCTTCTCTACTTGCCCCCAACTCTTAAGCATCTCTCAAAAGTTTCCTTCGGTTTCCTTGCCCTACTGTTTACACCCATCTCTTACTTAAGATCTAAGAGAATCCCACAGCTTGTTGTGGTGGAAATAATAAAGAAATGGGAGTCGGGAGTTCTGGACCTGATACCCCCTCTCTGGGACCCATACCCCCAAGTGGAGATGACCTGCCATATCCCTCCAGTGCCAACAACTTGAATGCTTGTGCCTTTTCAGGACAAGGAAGTTTCTCTTAGATGCAGATATGATTATGTTTGTTGAAGATAATTGAGATGGAGCATGAGAGATAGAACATTTGTTTCTTAAACTTGTTTATAACCAAGTAAGATTGGAGTTTCTCTACCCCTGGTCTAAGGAATTTAGGGGGAAAGTGGAAAAAAACAGACAAATTCTGAAAATTTTCACTACGGTAGCATCTGGTGGTCATCTAGATGGAATAAATTATATGTGCCACTACTATAGAATAAATAACAAAAAAATTTTGATAACTATTAGTAACAAAACATAAACATAATTTTATAATTTGGCCAGCTGGCTTTTACAGGCTTCTGTCATTATCTTGAGAAGTAGAACATTTTTCAGATCTAAAGCTGAAAAACACAGGCTGATATTAAATTACATGTACAATCTGGACATCATGATTTCCAGGGAATGATGAGGACAGGGAAGTGGTCAGAATATCTGGTTCTGCTTCTGGTTCTGGTTCCTGATGCTTTCCTACTCAGTGAATAATTTCAGGTAAGCCACCCAAAGACTTTAAATTCATGCTAACCCTAATAACAGGGCCTTCGTGGGGATCAGCAGAGACCATGAGAATGAGAGCATACTGTAAGCTGTAAAGCTCTGTACTTCCTTGGGAATTTCCTATTGTCCAACGATCCTGAGCCTGCGTGTTTTCTCATGTACTTAAAAGGAACCTTAACACATGACTTCCCATTGTTCCAGATATCAAGCTAAGTGCTTTAAATACATTTTAATTCTTACAACAACCCTCCTATTCCCCATCTTACAGGTGAGGAAACAGAGATTCAGAGAGACAAAGTAACTTGTCCAGGATCCCACTAGTCAGTAAAAGCAGAGCCAAGACTCCAACCCAGACCTAGCTGACTGTAGAACAACTAGAAGTTGTTTGGTCTATGAAGCTACCTTCGTAGGATATTCAACAGTAGCAGAGGCTTCTTTATCAGAATAAAACATGAGGATTCTTGATCGATTTCCAAGCAGTAAAGAAGGAAAGAGCTATTATTTATCTACAAGTGGTCCAGCTTTCTGGCATCTTCCCAGACTGCACGTTCCCATCATCTTCTCAACTTGTACAGAAAGTCACCGTTATTTCCACTTGGGCTCAGGTATCGTGGGTGCTACTCTTGCTGGGTATCACAGGGAGACTGCAATATTATGGCCTCTTAAGAATGCTCTCCCCATTCCCATGCCTGGTCTGTCATACTGGTTTGGGATCTTCAGATCCCTAGGTTGTTCCCACGTGAGACATCTCCCACAAGCACAGACTTGGCAGAATGGTACGTAGTTGGTAAGTAGGTGGAGAGAGTCAAGAATGGTCAGACTGAATAAAGAGAAACCAGGGAAAGCCAAGGGCTAACATAACCAGGCTTCCTCCCTAACAAGTATGTCCCCAGGCTGTCCCCATATCCCAGGTCCTAGAGAGGATGAAAATTATACTCCGTACCAGTCTCTGCTCTCAGGGGTTTACCCTCAAATACTAGAGGTAAGACAGATATGTGATTGCTCTTTAAATAATGCAGCAGATTTCTGGGTAGGTAATATATCTCATTTCTATAGAAGTGAATACATGGTTTTAAAGGTGTGGTAAACAGAAGATGAAATTTGCTTTATAAACTGATAAACAGCAGCTTGCATGGGCAAGGGAGTTGGTCTGACACACATATTTATGCTTGGTTCAAAATTCAGGGCAAGGATTTACAGCTGCTCTTACAGATCTGAGCGTGGTGTAAGTCCAGCACCACGTCCCATTCACACCACAGAAAGCAGGCAGCTGTAGCCAGGGGGAAATCCAGCCTTCATAACTTTCAGTGTTGCTAATTCTTTCCCAGAATTCTAGGAGTCTTTACAGGATTGAGTGGAGAGAAAAGAGAAAAGAAATCCTATTTCTAGAATCATAGTGTCCTTCCCTGTTGGAATGTTTGTAGGGAATATGATAGAATGCCTACTGGAGACTCTCATTGGACAGATGAGTAAACTGAGGCTGTGGGAGAACAGATGGCTTGTCAAAGTCACACAGCTAAAGGTGAGGGCTAGAACATTTTGATTTCAAGTGGCCTGAAAGCAGTTTCTGTCAAATGGAAGAGAGAGAGAAAGGAAGGAAAGAGGAAGAACGAAGAGAGGAAAGAAGTAAAGGAGGGAAGGAGGGAGGGAGGGAAGAAGGGAGGGAGGGAGGAGAGAGAGTTCATATTTGGTCTTACCATTTTAATGATCAGCAGCAGCAGGAGAGCTAAGCCAGCCAGGAGAGCCTCCTAACCATGAAAGCGCACTTGGAAGTTTGCGTGAGCAAAGAAGACAGTCACAGTATTAAGCCACTGAGATCTGAGGCTCTTCCTGCCACTGAGATTCCATCACTGAAGGTGGGGTTGGCTGAGCAGGCAGTGGAGAGAGGACGCACGTGATGGGTCAGGAGGCTGGATTTCCATGTTACACGGAGGCAAAGCATTCAGAAAGCCCGTCTCCTGCCCCCTGAAAAGGCAGACCAGGTGCGTCCTGATCTCACAGAAGAGGATGGAAGACAGAGCAGGAGCGGTTTGTGTCGGTTGTTACTTGCTGGCTTTGACAAGGTCTTACAGGAAAGAGCTACACTCAGGAATGATGTGGCTGGTTTTTAGGCACAAATGAAGGAGAACAGAAAGATGTCAGGCATTTGCAACAGTGAGCAGTGAAAAAAGCCAAATCCTTCTAGACCCCGCACAGCACAAGATGGGGACTGGAAAAGGCTTTGAGTGGCAAAAAAAAAAAAAAAAAAAACCAAAAAACAGTGAAAGGTCTCAGGGGACTCGAGTGGACCCAGGCACTGATGGCACTAAGGGCATGGCCTTCTCTAATGTGGCTTTCCATAGAAGGGAGGTAGCTGCCTGACTCAGAGTGTGCAGGGGTGGGGAGCAAGGAAACCAAGATGGAAATTGAGGGGAGGGGGGTTGCTAGCACATAGCACTGAATGAAAATAAAGAAATCAGAAGTCTTCCAAGTTCTAAAGGGAATTATAAATTGCTAAAGAAACCCCATTAAAAAAAAAAAAAAGAGTTCTGACTGTTCACCATAACGCTTGTGCTCTGCGGGGCGGGGGCGGGGTGAGGGCAGCAGACGCTGTATAGCTCGCAAAGAAGGCGTTCACCTGCACACTTGCTCCCCGTATGGCCAAGGAAAAGCCTTCTGGGGATGCAGCCAAGGGCCAGGGATGGCAGGGCTCTAGCAGCCTTTCCCAACTGGGTCCCCCTCCAGGACAGAATTAAGCCCAGAAGCCCCAAGGCAGACCTTGTGAGCACTGAATTAACTCCTTCCCCACGAATGTAGAATAGGTCTAGCTACTTACCAACCTTGGGAGAATAGGAGTAGCCACTCAAATCATTTTCTATATGGCTTTCTTCTCTCATGGAACCCCAGCTGAGAAAGGATTCCAGGGAGTTCCTTCTAGAAAACCAAACTGCTGTCTCAGTTGGAAACTTTCTCCAAGGCCAAGGCAGGAGGCTTCAGGATTCCACGGCTGAGAGGGACCAGAAGCTGCTATGTGGAAAATGAGCATTCCCTAATCACACCAATGGGTGTGGACATGCACTCAACACTTTCTGGGGGTTAATTTAAAAGGCCTTTAAAAATGCACATCCTTTTTGACCCAGGTTTCCCACTTTTAGAATTGCATCTGCAGGAGATAATTGCAGATTCCTGCAAAGATGTTCACTGAAATTTTCGTCATGGAGTCAATTTCTTACCATGGGGACTTGGATATGCAAGAAATATCAGTATCACTTTATAACTTTCAAATTAAAATGAAGAGAACAGCATTCGCACCCAATCATGCCAGGAAGGTGGGAAATCAATCTTGGCTGTTTGGGGAGATTCCTCTCCCGAGAGACTCCAGTCAAAGGAATCAGGAATCTTCCATTGAGCCCAGTCTTGGTGGAGATGGAGGGTTTCTTTGTCCAAGTTGGCAGAGCCTCTTCTGGTCATGCCCCCTGCTTCCAAGCCTTGCGGGGCGGTGGGGACGCTTGCCAAGGCTGAGAGCCCCCTGCCCAAAGCCAGCCCCCCAGCCACCATTCCCAGTGCCTAGCCAGGCACACATTCTGTGACCCCCCCATTTATAAACCTCAGCTCCTCCCCAGACAAAGCCACTTTGCATAATCCCCTCAATAAAGTGAATCTTACCCAAACAAAAGCATCCTCACGCCCCTGCCACTAAGGAGCTCAGGCTTTTGGTTTCCCTTTAGAAAAGAGGGAGAGCAAAAACCTAAAACCCAACCCAGGGAGAAGGGGTACAAAGAACCCGCACCCCTTCATATTCTTCTACAAAGGGGAAACAAAACAACAAATTGGTTTTTTCAACTACTCTGCACCCAGAGGATAGCAAAGCTATTGGGGAAAAAACTGAACCATTTGCAATGCGAGGACATTCCATTCATTACAGTCTATCCAGTGTAAGGAATACCATGCAGGGATGCAAACACGGATATAGAAGCTTTAACTACAGGAAAATGTTATTAAAAAACAGGCTTTTTGGGGGCGCCTGGGTGGCTCAGTCGTTAAGCGTCTGCCTTTGGCTCAGGTCATGATCCCGGGGTCCTGGGAATGAGCCCCGCGTTGGGCTCCCTGCTCCGCGGGAAGCCTGCTTCTCCCTCTCCCACTCCCCCTGCTTCTGTTCCCTCTCTTGCTGTGTCTCTCTCTGTCGAATAAATAAATAAAATCTTAAAAAAAAAAAAAACAGGCTTTTTTTT
>NC_138377.1:124314504-124370663 GCF_054177405.1 Leptonychotes weddellii | reverse complement strand
AGGGCCGGGGCTTGGATCCTGGCGCATACACCATAAATAAGGCCTGATTCATAGCGTCGAGTTGTGCTGAGGCTTTTTCAGGAGGGTCATGTTGGACATCTAGTGTCTCTGTGTCCCCGAATTCATCTCGCTCTGCGTTAACCTCTGGCTCCTCAGGGGGCATCAATGGATCTTTAGTGCCAAATCAAAGGAAAGGTCTCTGAAGTATGGTCCCAGGAAATGAAGGTTGGAAGGGCACCCCGGGGGCTCAGACGGACTCCGCCACCGACAAGGCCCAGGGGCTTGGGGTAAGATATCAGCCTTCCATGTCTGCCCCTGACGTGAAGAGGTCCAGGCCGGGCTGCACCACGCCTGTCAGGGTCAGCGGCAGGAAGCCCTGAATGTGCCCAGATCTCCAGGGACCCCCGAGGGGACACTTGGGCCGCTCCTGTCTGTGTGTGGGTGCGATTTCTCGTCTATCATTTGGTGACTGCTTTTCATCCGCGGAGCAGCCGCAGAGAAACTCAATACGGCGCGGGAGGAGCGCCTCGGGCCAGGCCGGGACGCCACCCAGGACCCTGCCGGGGTCAGCCCTGTGCGGCTCCACCAACTGGCGCCTTAGAAAGGTTAGCACCTGCGTTTGGGTGTTAAACATGGATTCCTGAGAAGGACAGCAAAAAAATGAGAATGGAGAGGGGGGGAGAAGGGGGAAGAAGAGGGAGGAGTGAGGGAGCCTGCGGCCGTCGGCAATGAGAGAACACCGGGCTGGGTCATGACTTCCATGGGTCCCTTCACCATAAAGAGATCTTAAAAATTATATTTTACAACCACATTGATATAAACACAAATATAATCTAGCTTTGATTATATTCACTGCCTTTATTATAAGTTTAAATGAAATTAAGACATTTCTAAGGGCTCCTAGGAGCATCCGGGGTCGGGACACTGGGCCTGCTCCTGCCGGATGCGGAAGGCGGCCCCGAGCCCCCCTGCCTCTGCCGGGTATCCACGGCGGGCTCCTTCTGGAACAGGCTCGTCCCTGCTCTGACCTCAAGCTTGGTTCAAATGTCCTAAAAGAGGGATCTAGTTTTTCAAAATCAGAGGGATGAAAAGTTAGACATAGTGTTCTGTAGGAATTTTTAGGGTCTCGGTGGAAGAACGGGATCACAGTAAATAAACTTGAATTACACGTTCCCTCTTCTTCGCCGCTCGATCCCTTCACCATCATAAAGAGAAAAGTAGGCAAATAAATAAATCATAGTTTGGAAGAAATTAACAGATCGTTATTGTGTGATTCTCTTGGTTTCAGCAAAGTGTGGTTGACATTCTTTCTGTGGGAACAGGCAATTAGTGCACAGCGGAGACCAGAGGCAGAGGCTCATTATAAAAATAAAATAAACGTGTGACCCGGGCACCACGAGGGAAGCAGCCCGGCTGCATATCGTCACAGTCGGGGCTTTCTTCAGTGGCGTGTGCTCATTCCGTGTCTAACACACCAAGCGAGCTAGAGGTCTCGGAAAAGCCACCTTCAAGAAGTAGGGGCCAACCATGGAAGATCAAAATTAAGGAGAAACCCGGCGAAAGAAAGGGACAAAGCAAGAGCAGGGACGGATAGGGCCACCGGAATGTCAGGTTGGACCCGGGAGCTCGGTCCCCACAGTGTGCGTTACTGGGCCAAAGCAGAGCGTGGACAGTCTTCTGAAGGAAGTGGGCGCGGGATGTACAACTCCCCGGCCTCTGCTGGGGTGGGGGGCAGGGGGTGACGAGCATCACCAGGGGGGCCCTGGAACAGGCGGGCTTTCAGCACCACCCAGGGTCGCCAGGCGACCTTGGGCAAGTCACCTCAGCTCCCAGTGCCTCTGTTTCCAAACCTGTAAATTTCAAATCAAATAACGACATGCTTTTCTAGGTTTTCTTGGAGATAAGGTGACAGCACGTGTGGACACTACCTACTTAGAATAGGAACTCACTGATGGTTTGCCGTTATTAGTGTCTTGAATCTTAATATATCACGGTCAGGACTTTCAGGCAGCTCCAGGGACGACTACGGAGACATGGCGTGGCAGGGTTAAGGTTTGGCTATGAGGTGCTCCTGCTGAAGAGCTATGTTTTTAAGATTTAGGGGATTTAAAGGAGAATGGGATTGGTGAGGACCCATTAGGTTTAGTGATTGTTCTGTCCCTGTCTCTCTCTCTCTCTGTCACACACACACACACACACACACACACACGTGCACATGCACGCGCACACACACGGGCCTGCACATGCGCGCACACAAGGGCCTGCACATGCGCGCGCGCACACGGGCCTGCACATGCACGGACACACACACGGGCCTGCACATGCGCACGCACATACGGGTCTGCACATGCGTGTGCACACACGGGCCAGCACATGCGCGCGCACACACGGGCCTGCACATGCGCGCGCACACACGGGCCTGCACATGCGCACGCACACACGGGTCTGCACATGAGCGCGCACACACGGGCCTGCACATGCGCGCGCACACACGGGCCTGCAATGCGCGCACACACACGGGCCTGCACATGCGCGCGCACACACGGGCCTGCACATGCACGCACACACACGGCCCTGCACATGCGCGCGCACACACGGGCCTGCACATGCATGTGCACACACACGGGCCTGCACATGTGCGCGCACATACGGGTCTCCTCATGCGTGCACACACACGGGCCTGCACATGCATGCACACACGCATGCACACATCTGCTTCAGCACACACATTCACATGCATGCACATGCACACATGGATAAGCATACAAGCACACACATGCATGCACACACATACACATGCACACATATGAGTACACACATGCACACATACGTGTGTGTGCACATACTCACATGGGCACGCACATGCACACACATGCACAACTACTTCATGCAACTTCTTTGCTTCAGTCAGGGCTTCAGTCAGGAGACACAACCTCATGTAAGCCCTATGTAGATATAACCACCCCGTACCGGCTCTGCCCATTCTGGAAGCCTTCCCAGAACCCAGGGCCTTTTGCACTGACACCCATGCCCACCAGCCCCACGCCCTCCCCTCAGTCCTGAGGCCCCTTCAGCCAGCTCTGAGCTCCAGAGCAATGACTCTGTGCACATCTGAGTAAAAAGAAACTGAAGACCTGGCTCAGCTCAGGGCGGGCGTGCAGCTGGGTAGGAGAGGGACACTGAACAATCCTCAGGACCCCTGTGACGGGCCAAGGCAGCATCCTCAGAAGGCGGCCCTGCTGAGTTACTGCTGTCCCCCCCAACATGTCTAACCCCTGCACCCCTCCAGGAGCTGTGACGAGACAAAGCAGCATTCATGGGTCTCTCTGCCACCATCCGTACTAGATTTGGCTTCTAGGTGCCAACCTGTGGGGCTTCACACAAGTTTACAGCTAGGTGTTTAATTTCGTCCTAGAAAAAAATCGCAATATCTTTTTTCTTTTTTTAAAGTTAGCCACCTTTTTATTTTCCCCTTCATCACCTTCCCAGGGCTGGCCCTTAGCCTGCTTTTCCACACTCTGTTCATTGTGAGGCTCACACTAAAACCTGTGAGGCTCCCACTAAAAGTCGACTGCATGCTTACTGTGTGCTAGGCATCATGCTAAGCATGTAATGTGTGTTAACTTTCTCATGGCATTTATGCATGATGAAAACCAGGCTCAGAGAGGTTAAGTTACTTGCCCCGTGTCACACAGTAGGTATTATTTTACCCAAAACTCGAGGCTGTCTGACTGCAGAGCCCATGCTTGGGAGAACCAACCCTCTGCTAGTTGGTAAGAGTCAAGGCTGGAAATGTAGAAACAGGTGTGCTGTTGACAAAGTCCATATATATAAATAAAGCACACACTAGGGTAATTTAAATAAATGAAGGTGTATCATGGTAGGACGAACTTACACCAGGTTTACCACAGAACAGTCTCCCAGAGCCCAGGCAAATCGCATGCTGATACAGACGCCAGATGCAAGCCGCGGGCGTGGCTCTCCGAGCTTAGCCTGATGGAGTCCTCAGTCTGAAAATGAACAAGCAAATCCATGGCTAAAAAGGCCATGGCATCAGATAAAGGTAAGTGTGCTGGGCAAAACTCGGGATGTGGGCAAACTTTGAGAATTGGTATCATCCGATAAACAGGGCTGGGCTCAGTGTCTCAAGTGCGGTAGAACTCTGGACTGCAGGGTGTCCATCTGGGGTCCATGGAAAGCCCGGGATTGGGCTGCAGTCCAGGCACTGGTGAGGCTGGGTGAAACCTGGAGATCCCCGGTGTTGGGGCGGGGGGGTTCTAGACTCGAGTACAGCTCTGCTCTTCTCTGTGAGGGAGCAGCTGGGGAGCATTTCCAGAGGACCATGGTCCCCACCAGCCACCGGTCTCCCTTGCTCCCCTCTCCTTGCCTGGCCAGTGGCACCATCTTAAGCTATGTTCCACCCCACCCCCACCCCCAGCCCCAGGGCACCAGCAAACCCTTAGTTCTCAGGAGGGGCCAAGGGGACCAGTCCACCCTGGGGCTCCCATCTATCAGTTTTCTCCCAAGACTCTTCAACCAGTCTTTAAAAGGTTTGCACTTGTCCTCTTTCAATGGTATGGCTATAAGAAGCCCTCCCTCTCTTCCCCCAATTCCTTTCTATGGAACACTGACCCTGGCTAACCTCAGGCCTCCTGGCTCCATGACCTGCGGTGGCCTCCATGGTCTTGGCTCAAGTCTCTCCAGCCTTTGGGAGGGAGGATTTCCCTCTCCCCTGAATGTCCGGGATCCTCCATTGGGACTGGACATGGCTTCCCCACGGCCTCTCGGGACAGATGAGCAGCTGTATACGGCCCCCAAGTGGCTTCCAGTCTGTGGACCACACTTGGGAGTCAGAGATCCTGGGCTCTGGGCCCTGGCCCTGCCCCACAGATTGGGATCCCACCCACCCGCTGGCCTCGGTTTCCATCTGTGCGGCCCGGGAGCTCAAGGAGACCGTGTTCTGCTCCAGCTGCCGTGGGGCCCTGCAGAGCTCCTGGGGCTCCGAGGGACTTCGCCCCCTCCCCAGCCTTCTGTATCAGTTTTTACTGCCTCTGATTTCATTTGAAGAAGGGTCTCTACCACTTTAGAGTTTGAAAGCCACCGGGCCATCTGGCCACTCACGTCCCTTCCAGCTGTGGCTGCCCATCCTTCTGTGACAACTCCCTCCAATTGGTAATTGCTGGCACCAGGTGTGGGGGGCCCCCGCGGGCGCAGCCGGCTCATATTGATTTCCCTCTGGCCCCCGGCCAGGAGCCTGCACAGCCTCTGCACCGTAACACTGCAGGGGCCAGCCCCGAGGGACACTCTGGCCAGCACTCCAGCCGATGGACAGCAGCTGGCCAGATGCTGGTGGCAATTTCATGCTCCTGGTGGCTCATCTTTCCCCCAGCCCCCTCCAGTCACCCAGGCCACGGAGCCCAGGCCAACCTCCTTATGGCGTATGGAGCCTCGGCAAAGCTCGAGAAGCCAGGAGGCTTTCCGATGAGGCCAGAAATAGCCACTGCAGCCCAGGGAGGGAGGGGGGAGCCTGGACCAGCACCCAGCTCGCAGCTTCAGCCTCACACGGCCTGACAGCTCCAGGAACCCCCTGACCACGGCCAGACTCACTCCCTGTTGTCCTCAGCCTGCTTCAGGCTGGAAGCCTGGCTGAGGACAGGGGTGTCTGCTGGTGACTTCTCTCCTGTGGGGGCAGGGGGGAGGCTCCGGCTCAGCTTCAGATTCTACCTGCTCACTTGCTTGGCCTCAAGCAGACCTGCATTTGGATGAGATGCATGTGAGTCTTGGTTCTCCGGCTTACCGGCTAGAGGGTCGTGAGACTTCGCTCAGTCTCTCCGCGTTCCGTTCCCTCATCTGTAAAGTGGAGGGCAGAGCGCCCACCTCACTGGGCTGCTTGAGGATCTCATGAGCCCCTGTTGGAGCACAACACAACACCTGCACTCAGGATTGCTTTCTTATCACTACCCTTGTTAAAGAGATATGAGGCTCTGGTGCTCTTGCAAAATGCAGTCTCTTCTCACGTGCGTGCTTGGGAAGAATCTATCATTGAAATGTTTATCACAGAATGCAGGAGACCTCATGACCCAGTCCACCTACAATTCCACATCTGTCCCTTACGAGCTGAGTAACCTTGATCAATCTTTAAAATGAAGGAATTGGTGTAGGTCCAGGGTTCTCAAACTTTAGCAGGTGTCAGCTTTGAAACATAGATTTCTGGGCCCCGCCCACAGAGCTTTTAATTCAGAAAGTCTGAGTTGGAGCCTGGGAATCTACATTTCTGAGAAGGTCCCAGGTGCTGTCAATGCTGGTCGAGGCCATATTTTAATTACTGACTCTTCATGTCCTTCCCAATTCAAATGTTTTATGTTTTATGTATTTATATTTCCTCCAATTATATTTTAAATATTTCTATTTTATGCTTTTTTTAGGATTTTATGTTCTAAGTCAATCTGAGGTCTTGACCAAGGTGGGTTTCCAGGAAGGCACCATAATATAATGGTGAAGAGCTGACAATGGGAGTTCAATAGCTTTTGGAATCCTGGCCGCTTATAGAGGTATGTATGTGTGCCCATGGAAAAATGACTCACCCTCTTGCTACAGTTTTCTAATCTGTAACATGGGGATAATAATAGTACCCTACCTTACATAATTTGTGGTAGAGACTGGTGGTTGTCCCCTTGGACCCCTACCACAGGACATCTGTTTTGTGCCCCACCCCACAATATGGATCATAAGTGGTCAAAGCCAGTTACATTCTCTTTTTCCAGAAACTGCTGGGGAAGAAGGGCACAGGACACAATTCTATAAAGAGAGAGTCTGCTGGGGACTTCTAGGAAAGACGTTCATCCCCAATCAGTGATGAGAACTTCTCAGACGAAAGTTCTATTTTCCTGTCCCTTTTTCCTCTTCTTTTCTGCTTGGGATGCTATCCTGTGGAGATATATGCTGGAGCTGCTGCAGCCACTCTGCAGTCATGAGGCCATCCACCACTGACTCACTGAGGATGGTAGAATGGAAAGACAGAAAGGACCCGGGTTCTTGAGGCGATCTTTCAGTTACTGAGCCAACTCTGGGTCTATTAATTTCCAGATTCTTGTTCATAATAGGCCACACTGATGAGCACTTACTACATTTACTATATGGTAGATATGATGTTCTATCAGATGATACATCTGAGGCACATTTTTGCACAGTGCCTGATCATAGTATATACTCAGTCAATATTAGTTCTTGGAAATGATTAAAAAAAAAATCCCAATTTTTTCCTGTGGGTAATATCCTCTTTCATTTTCAGTAAAATCTCTAGGTCAAGGGAGCGTATTTTGAGAGACAGCATACATTCACTCTCTACCACTTTTGCCCTTGAGGACATTCATTATACAAGATGCATATAGAGTCCTGTCCTTAAAGATACTACACTCTAATGAGGGAAAACAAACTAACATTTCGGGGGACAAGTTGAGTCCTATAATTTATTATACACAGTATTAAGAGAAGCAGTGTAGATATTTTTAAATTTTGATTCATAAATAAAAGTAATATAGGTAAGTGGCTTAAAAACTTTAACACTATGGAAAAATATAAAATGAAAAGTATGAGTGCTCTTTTGCTGCACTTCTCTGCCAGGGGTCATCATTGTTTATAATTTCTTATATATCTGATCAGGAAAAAAATGGTGCATGTACCAACATTTCAGCCTACAGACGATTATGAGTTTTATTGAGATTTAATTCACATGTCCTACAACTCACCCATTCAAAATATACAATTCAAGAGGCGCCTGGGTGGCTCAGTCGTTAAGCGTCTGCCTTTGGCTCAGGTCATGATCCCGGGGTCCTGGGATCGAGCCCCACATCGGGCTCTCTGCTCGGCGGGAAGCCTGCTTCTCCCTCTCATACTCCCCCTGCTTGTGTTCCCTCTCTCGCTGTCTCTATCTCTGTCAAATAAATAAATAAAATCTTAAAAAAATAAAATAAAATATACAATTCAAAATATACTCACAGAATTGTGCAACTTAGGCTGCAATTGTAGAATGTTTTCATTTACCCCCTCAAAAAAAAACAAAAAGCAAAAAACCATACCCATAGCAGTTACCCTGCAGACTCCCTCTCCACAGCCCCTGGCAACCACTCATCTACATTCTGTCTCTGTGGATGTGCCTATTATGGATCTTTCATATAAATGGAATCATACAATATGTGGCCTTTTGTGTCTGGCTTCTTTCACTGAACATGTTTTCAAGATTCATCCAGCTCATAGCATGTATCCGTACTTTGTTCCTTTTTATTGCTGAATGATATTCCAGTTGATGCACATTTGGATTATTTCCATCTGGAGCTGTTATGAATAATCCTGTAATGAACATTCAAACCCACAAGCTTTTTTAAAAATTTCAGAAAGGGGTTCAATCCTACTTTTCTTCACAGTTCATTTGTCACTTAAAAATCCACTTCAGAGATCTTTAAATACAGATTGCTGGGTAGAAAACTAAGTGCATTGTAAATTTGATAAATGCAATGAGGAGATAGGGTTTGTGTGGGGGAGAAGCCACCTTTTATTTTGAATGAGGCAAATTTATAGAAAAACAGCTGGGGCACCTGGGTGGCTCGGTCAGTTCAGCATCTGCCTTCGGCTCGGGTCATGATCCCCGGGGTTCTGGGTTCGAACCCCACATCCGGGTCCCTGCTCAGCAGGGAGCCCGCTTCTCCCTCTCTCACTCCTCCGGCTTGTGCTCTCTCTCTCTCTGACAAATAAATAGATAAAATCTGAAAGAAAGAACAAGGAAGGAAGGAAGAAACAACTGAGAACGGATGATGGTAGAGATAAGGTCAAATGCTATTATCACCCACTTTTGCAAATACAGTAGGTAGCTTCTCTTGATATCCCTGGCCTCATTTCTTAACAAAAAATAAATTTAAAAAATTGAACAAAACAAAGCAAACCAAACAAAACCAAACAAAAAACCACCTACAATCGGTGACTGTCAGATGACATGGAATTGACAGGTGCACCTGCAAGCCTCTGGCCACGCTGGCCCCAAGCTCAGGGCGAAGCCGTCCCCGCCCACCACCCCTCGTCGCCCTCTGCCGTCCTCCTCTCTCCCCATTCCCCTATCTCCCCATCCCCTCTCTCCCCGTCCCCATCTCTCCCCAGCCCAGTCCTCCATCCGTCCCCTGTATCTCATGCCCAGTGCTTGGGTACCGCCTGTTTTCTTTATGAACGAGTCCACTAAGTTTCCCTGGTGTGTTGCTCTTTCACCACCGTGCAGCCCGGGACGCTGAGCAAGGTGTCAGGCTGAGGAGGGCTGGTAAGAAAAGGGAAGGGTGAGGCCCCACATTTCCCCCTTGTTACCTGTTAGTAAGGTAACTGAACCAGTAGCCTGCTCATCTTGCCTGCCCACCCTCGGGTAAACCTCATGCAAAATAGTGCAGGATCTTCTTACTGCCTACTTTAGCACCCCATCGCTGTGTTTTTCCTAAGTCAGAATTGGTTGCTATATTTGTAAGAATTCATTACTGAACTATTCCACCTGGCGACCCAATCAGACTGGCAGCAGAGGAAGGCTGATTATACAAAAACCCATCTGTCCTCATTAATCTGGGTAATGATGTGCAGAACCCCAGCCCGGTACCCTGGAAGTCAGCATGAGGGTCCCTGTGCAGGCGACAGCGAGGAGGGGGAGGTGACACAGCTGCATACTGCCTCCCTCTTTGATCTGCAAGAGCCACATCAGAGCAATGACAGCCCGAGGTCCAAACACAGCCCAGCAGACAAATCATTAGCTGGCGTCACAAGGGAGAGGACCAGTTCCTGTCAAAATTCAAGTTTGGCCCTGTCTCCAAACACACAGTGGACTTAAGCACTCCTTCCCCTCCTCCACCATTGCCATCTACCACCCTCTCCTAGACTTGAAAAAAATCATCTAGCTTTTTTAAAATGCAGTTTTAGAACATCATGGAGGTTTGGAAATAAAAAATAGAGATTTATGTGCTGCAAACTTTGTCATCATCCTCACTGACCAGCTCCTATCCAGAATCTAAATCCCGAAATTATCGCATGGGCTGACACGATTAGGGTCTAGCTGGCATGCACACCTGCCATGTGCTCACTTGTAAGTGAGCTGGCGCTACTTCTTCCCAATACCTAAGATGTTCCCTGCACAGCTCTCCTGCACCACCTGACACCCCATCCACCACCAACCCAGACTTGGAACTGTGAGGGGCAAACCCAGATGGTTTCAGTGGGAGGGAGGAGCTGTTCATCTGGAATAAGGGTTCATTATTAAATCTAAATATCTAAATGCCCAGATGCCCGATGGACTCTCCACTTGAAGGTCCCATGGGTCATTGACTCCACTTGTCTAGAACTGAACTCATTCTTTTCTCTCCCATCATCTGAATGAAGTTCTCCTCCCTTTACATTCTGGAACCACTCCTCTCAGTTCATTTTCTCAGAACTGGAGCATCCCACTCCCCTTCTCCCTTTTCTGTAAGGGAAACCACTGGATGAGCTTCCAAGCATGACAGTGACCTGGCAATTTCCCTCCCTATAGCAATCCCTACCAAGTTCCACCCTTCATCCATCAAAGTAGCCCACATACTTTTTTCTCTTGTACCCACTATTAGTTACTGCTCTCTCCAACCTCCAGTACAATAAAACAAAACAAACAAAACAAGAAATAAGATATTAAAATACATTAATAATGGAAAGGAAGAGGAAAAATGTCATGGTTCTTATATGATAGGATTGCTTCTTCTAAGTCCAAAGCCAACCACTTAGCCATTCCACCAGGAAGAGACTTCAGCAATACCCCAGATACGGGACAAAGAAACATAAAATTCTGTATCTGTTCCATAAACAGGCAAAAATCAAGTAGAAAATATAACAAAGACATTGCCTCCCCAAAAGCAACAAAAATATAAATATTTAGGAATTAATATCAAACGAGAAGCACACAAGACTCAGATGAAAACTGCAACACTTGGAAGAAACAAAAGAATACTACGTTGTTCTTAGGTAGGAAGAAGCAGTGTAAAGACGATAATTTATCTCCTAAATTAATCCATGGGTTCAATTTAATCCCAATAAAAATCACCACCAAAATATATCACAGAATTGGGGTTATTTGACAATTCTGCGAAAGGTCATATAAATCTAAAATTCATAGTGAAGAACAAATATGCATGAATAATGAAGAAAGTCCTGAAAATAAGAACAATTTGGCAGATGTAATTCCATTAGAATCTGAAATACGTTACAAAGTTAGAGTAATGTGTGTCTTTTTGTGTCAGCAGCAAAAGACAAAGAGATTAGCAGAACAAAATGATGACTGCAGAGACTCAACAATATAGGAACTTAGTTTATGACATTTACTGGAGAGCGAAGGGGTTAGAGATGGCAGATGAAATCATTGATGCCATATGGAAAAACATATGGATTCAACCTTACCTCATATTACACATAAGCCTAAAGATAGAGCAATAAATCAAGTGCAAAAATCAAAGCTCTAAAAGAAAAGATATAAGAATATTTGTGTACTCTTAGGATGGGGAAAGCCTTCTTCAGAAGACAAAGCAATCCGTAAGTCATAACATATAAGACTAATTTAGCCACTATAAAAATTAAAACTTCATATAAAAAAAACACAGCTAACAAAGTTATGAGATAATTTACATACTGGAAGAAGAAAAGTTGCAACAGGAGAATGTAGGGGGCATGGTATGAGCTAAGAGCTGAGGCAGACCATGGAGGACCTCAAAGTCCTTCTTGTGGAATTTTGACCGAGGAGAATTGGACAACCAATTCAATTGGACACAAAGGGTTACATACCAGATGGTGACATGCCTGGGATTTACATTCAGAAAGATCATTCTGCTACAGGATGGAGAGTGGATGGGAGTTCAGCTGTGGTGGATGTGGGCAGACTAATTACAAAGGCTTCTAGCACAGTGGTCCAGGGATGAAGTGATGACCAGGGTTGGGATGGAAATGGACAGGAATGGATACATTGGAGAGGCATGCAAGAGCCAAGGGAACAGCTCATGGCCATGGATTGTCATGGGCTCAGAGGTGAGGGAGACAAGAGTGTCAGGAATTACTGGTAGGTGTCTAGCTTATGTAACTGGAATGGTGGTGGGTCCTTCAGGGAGACAGGAAACAGAAGAAGATGCTTGGAAGAAAAGCCAAAGTTTCAGTTTTGGATGAGTTAGATTAGGAGAGGTTTGAGACCTCAGTGCCAAGCATCTGTGTCCCACGGGTCCTGGTTCCCAGGGCAACAGGAAAATAGGACAACAGTATGGAGATGTGAAGATGCAGGATCTGGGGAGGGGGGCGGAGTGCACAGAGGAAGGGGGATGCTCACACCAGGAGTGGCACACCTCTTCTTCCCCCACGTGGAGATACTTTGGGTCCCTCTGACTGAATCCGTGGAGAGTCTCAGGACCTAGGGGAGTCTGCAGTCAGGACAGGCTACCCGGATCCCAGGTTGTATCAGCATGAAAATCATGACAGTGGGATTCCAAGTAAACGTTTCATTCTTCTTCTTGCTCATAACTTCCAGATTTTGTCTAATATACTTGTATTATTTCATTAGGAGGCTAAAGAATCAAGATAGATGAATTTTTTTAAAATATGCCTTCCAGAGAAAGAAAAATGGGAAAGTGAAGATGGGAGCTGATTATTTTTCTTTTTGATTCTCTTTAATGCTTACAGTGTTTTGAAGAATGGTAACATTTGGGAGGAAACACAGAGTGGAGACCACCAGTGTCTCGGGACGTGGGGCATGGCATGATTCTGCAGGGACAGGAGAGGGGGATGGAGAAAGAGCCCCAGGAGGAACAGGACAGAAAAAAACCACTAACACACACTTTTAAAACTAGTGACAAACTATAGGGGGTTTCTCACCTCAAAGTAAGTGAGAATGCCATTTCTTAACAAAAATATCTTCCAAAAAAAAAATTGCAGTGTTGCTCCTGTTCTGTTTATCAGAATCACCCAATGCTGTTTCCAGTTTGGAGTCCTTCATATTTAAACTTAACAACATCGTTGAAATTAAGTAAAATTCTTCCTTTCCACTGCCAATTTTTTTTACCTGTACCTAGTAATATAAATGCTCAAAAAATACTTGTTATTGACTGACTAACTCTGATTCTTGGCACTGTGGGATTTGAACAGAAATGCCCCAACACTTCCTCAAGTGTATCCAGGGTTACTGGTCCGGCGAAGGCTGCCCCAGGTCAGTTCTGCTGAGAGCCAAATTCCCTCCAGGTAGAGATTTGTGCCTTTTGCTCCTTTCCAACCCTTCCTTGTCCCTCTGAAATCCCTCTCAGTGGTGCTCTGAGCTTCATTTCAGGGTGTGAGTGAGCAGATTCTCTGACATCTGCTTCCTGAATGTGAGTCTGGTGCCTCATTTCCATCTCCAGCAGTCTAAAATTAGATGACATCACTGGGAAGACATTCATCCCAAGAAAAACCATCCATCCAGCAACATGGACTCAACTCCAGCTACCGTTCTTAGAAACAGCATCCATCCTGGATGAAAGGAGGGGAGGGGCGAGGATCGCCCTGGGAGCTAGAGCACGTAAGTGGTTCAGGGTACCACCCTTCCCCAGAAGGGAGCTTGGGACCTTTGTCACGAGGAAGTTCCCTTCCACCTTCACAGGGCCCGAGTCCTGTTCAAATTTGGGTTTAGAGAACTTAATGTTCACAACAGAGCAAAATACAAAATCTGAACCTGAGTTAGTACCTTCTCTCTAATTAGAAACTGCAAGAAAGCAGCCCATTGTAACACCATTAGAAACATCCTTTCTCTGACCCACATGAACAATACATACAGATGTGTGTGTCTATATCCATGTGCAGCTCTAGCGATAGATATAAACATACATCAACTGACTAAAGAAACCAGTCTCATATGCTTTTTTCTCTCTAATCAAGATGCATTTTTTTTTGGACCCTGCCTTCAATTCCAATTAAGGGATGCTTTTAGACCTTTTATAGAGGAACAACTATATTTAACATCACCATTCCCTCTAAATAGTAATTGGATTTTACAAGGTATGAAGCTTTTAAAGGTACCTTGAGTCTCCAAACCTTCTCTCTGACACTCCTGAGCCAAGTTGGCTGAGCTCGAAGTACAAATGCCCCAGCAGGAGCTTCCCAGGAACCAAAGAACCTGCATTCTACTTCTGAGGGTGGAAACCAGAACCATGCACAGAGGCTTTTGGCTCATTTGCACCTCCAAGGGAGTAAGCAATGCCTTTAAAAAAAAAAAAGTAATTTGAGGTAATTGGCTCACTGACTTTTTTAAGAATTCAGAATTAGGTTTTAAACATGATGACTGTAAAGAAGAGGGAGGAAAAATATGCATTCAGAAACATGTTTTATATATATATATTATATATATATTCTGTTGGAAATATATATATATATTCTGTTGGAAAAAACATCAGCTAGAAAAAAAGGACTTTTGCAGTATCCATTGAGATTAAGCATGTTTTTCATCTCAGTCTGCTTTTATGGCAACAAATCAAAATTTTCCCAATGTCACAAAACAGTGATGCCAACTTCAAATAAGTCAGAATGAAACACTAATATGTCAACAGGATGTGTTAAAAATAATAGTAATAACCCTTCAGGCATCCTCTTCTCCTGGAATGAATGAGCCTGCCCTTATTACAGCCTAGACATCTGCTAGCACGCTCATCATTTTCCTCCACATGGTATTCAAAACTGATGGACAAAAAGCATCAAAACAGGTTTACTGGAGCCTCGGAAGATGGCAGAGTAGGAAGTACCAGGGATCTGTCTCTCCACCTAGACAATTGCACTGGCAGACTCTGTCGGAACTATTTTGGAATTCTGGAATTTATTGATGTCTTGCAACTTCCAGAGGAAGGTTTAGACAGTAATATGTGGTTAGTTTCTGCCAATTTCAGCTCTTAGTTCACCAGCAGTGCCCAGCCCCACTCCAGCCCCATGGCAGGCAGCTATGCACCTGTTTCTGCAACGGTTGGCATGAAGTGTGTGTGAGTCAGAGTGGACAATAATGACCTTGTCCTGCAAAAATCGGGTATCTAGGTTCTAATCACTGATTGCTGCTTCTGATCATGGAGGTGCAGACACAGAAGCAGGTGGCCATTTTTACATTCCCCCCAGTCATTGTTGCAAACTCCTCCCCCTGCAGTTGAAGTGACTTCCAGGGGATTTAAAAGGCTGGCATACTTTTTCCCCATTCAGTTTTCTCTTTTTCCCCTTTAGGAAACTGGCATTCAAGAATAGGTCATTCAAAAGCAACTGCATATACAGAGGAAACTCACTGTGCATGGCCAGGGAAAGGTTTAGGCTAGAAAAGACCCAAGAAGACCTTGAGTTTATACATCAGGCTGATCCTTAGCACAGAGCCCACAACAATCAAAAAATAAACTGAAAAAGAAAGACCAAAAACCTCCAGAAAATTCTGGGGAAGAGAAAGTATTTAACTGACTTCCAGACTTACCACATTATTAGATTTAAATGTCCAGTTTTCAACAAAAAATCAAAAGGCATACCAAGAAAAAAAAAGGAAATTATGGTCCACTCAAAGGAAAAAAATAAACCATCAGAAACTGTTTCAGAGAGAGGTGCCTAGTGGCTCAGTTAGTTAAGCATCCGACTCTTGGTTTCAGCTCAGGTCATGACCTCAGGGTCATGAAATTGAGCCCTGCTTCAGGCTCTGTGCTCAGTGCAGTCTCCTTGAGATTCTCTCTCCTCGCCCTCTGCCCTTCCCCCACACCACTCATGCATGGGTGCATGTGCACTCTCTCTCTCTCTCTCTCTCTCTAAAATAAATAAAACCTAAAAAACAAAGAAACCATTTCAGAGAAAGACCAGATGACTCACCAAGCAGACAAAGATTTAAAACAACTATCTTAGAGAACTACAGGAAAGTGTGGAGAGAATTAAGAAAATGATGTATGAACAAAATGCAAATATTAATAGAAATAGAAAATCTACAAAGAAATGAAAAAGAAATTCTAGAAAGCCTAGAGCTGAAAAGTACAATAACTGAAGTGAAAAACTCACTAGAGGTATTCAAAGGCAGAGTGAGTAGGCAGAAGAAAGAATCAGTGAACTTAGAACAATTGAAATTATTGAGTCTGAGGAGCAGAAAGAGAAAGGATTGGAGAAAAGTAAACAGAACATAAGGGACCTGTGGGACACCATCAAGTAGACCAACATATTCATTGCAGGAGTCCCAGAAGGAGATGAGAGAGAAAAGGGTAGAGAGATTATTTGAAAATAATGACCAAAAACTTCCCAAGTTTCATTAAAGACATGAATACAAAATCAAGAATTTCAGTAAATTCCAAGTAGGATAAATCAAAGAGACCCACATCAAGACATACTATAATCAAACTATCAAAAGACAAAAACAAAATGAAAATCTTGAAAGCAGCAAGAGAGAAGCAACTCATCATATACAAGGCATACTGTATAAGATTATGAGCAGATTTCTCATCAGAAATTTTGGAGGTAGAAGACAGTGAGCCAATGTTTTCCAAGTGCTAAAAGGAAAAAAAAAAAAAAAGTCAACCAAGAATCTTATCTGGCAAAACTTTCCTTCAAAAGTGAGGGAGAAATTAAGACATTCACACATAACTCCCCAAAGCTGAAAGAGTTTGGTACCACTAAGTCTGTCCTGCAAGAAATACTAAAGGTAGTTCATCAGGTTGAAATCAAAGGACACTAGACAATAACTCGAAGTCATATGAAGAAATAAAGATTTTAGTAGAGGTAAATACATGGGCAATGATAAAAACTAGTATTGTTGTAACAATGATTTGTAACTTCAGTTTTTGTTTTCTATGTGATTTAAGACACTAACATATTAAACAAATTATTAGTTTGTGTTTTTGGACACAATGTATAGAGATGTGACTTATGACATCAATAACTCAAAGGGTTGGGATGGATCTTAGAGGAGCAGAGCTTTTGTATGTTATTGAAATTAAGCTGGTATAAATTCAAGTTAGAGTGCTATAACTTTAGGATGTTAACTATACTCCCCACTGTAACCACAAAGAACCTACTTATAGAATATACACAAAAGGAAATGATAAGAGAATTAAAATGTTTCACTATAAAAAAATCAACTAAGAAGACAAAAATGCAGGGGTGGAGGACAAAAAAGTGATAAGGCATACAGAAAGCAAATAGCAAAATGACAAAAGTCTCTCCTTATTACTAACTACTTTAAATGTAAATGGGTTAAACTCTCTAATCAAAAGGCAGAGATTGGCAGAATGAATGAAAAAAGCAAGATCCAGCTGTATGCTATCTATAAGAGACTCATTTTAGGTCTAAAGACACAAACAGGTTGGAACTGAAAGGATGGAAAAAGATATTCCATGCAGATAATAACCTAAAGAGAGCAGAGATAGCGATACTAACATGACACATAATAGACTTTAAATCAAAAAAGGTGACGAGAAACAGTGAAAGACATTATATATCAATAGAAATTTCAGTACAGTGAAACAATGCAACAGTTATTTACACACTAGTAACAGACCATCAAAATATTTGAAGAAAAAATGGACAGAATCAAAGGGAGAAACAAACAGTTTTACAGTAACCATTGGAGATTTCAATGCCTCACTCACAATAATGGACAGAACAACCAGACAGAAGTAAGGAAACAGAGGACTTACATAATACAGCAAACCAACTATATCTAACAGACATGTGCACAACCCTCCACCCAAGAGCAACACAAACATTCTTCTCAGGTGCACATGGGACATTCTCCCGGATAGGTCATATGTTAAGCCACAAAATAAGTCTCAATAGGGTTAGACATTATACAAAGTCTTTTCTCCAACCACAATAAGATGAACTTAAAAATCAATAACAGAGAGACAACTGGAAAATCCACAGATTTGTGCAAATTAAACAACACACTCTTAATCAACAAATGTGGGGGGGGAGGATAGAAACCTCACAAGGTTAGAAATAGAATTACCATATGATGCAGCAATTCCACTTCTGGATGTGCACCCAAAAGAATTGAAAGCAGGGTCTCGAAGAGTTGTTTGCACACCGTGTTCCTAGCAGCATTTTTCACGAGAGCCAAAAGATGGTAGCCACTCAAGTGTCCACCAACAGATGAGTGGATAAACAAAATATGGTACATACATACAATGGAATATTTTCAACCTTAAAAAGGAAGGAAATTCTGACACATACTATAACATGAATGAACCTTGAGGATATTATGCTAAGCGAAATAAGTCAGTCACAAAAAAACAAATACTGTATGATTCCATTTATCAGAAGTACATAGAGTCATCAAATGCACACAGACAGTAAGTAGGATGGTGATTGCCAAAGTCTGGGGGAGAAGGAGTGGGGAGTTATTGTTTAATGGGTGTAGAGTTTCAGTCTGGTTGCATGACAATCTGAATGTATTTAATTCCACTGAACAGCACATTTAAAAACAGGTAAGATGGTTAAATTTTTGTTATATGTACTTTATCACAATAAAAAAAAAACGGTGTTGACCAAACTCACAGAGCTTATGAACCTAATTCCATATTCTCCCACAATGCCATTTTCTCCTCATCTACATTTAGTCTTATGCTGGATTTCATTACCTAGAAGTATTGCACCTGGAAGACATTCCCCCCTCCCATTTTACCAAGGTCCATTCTCTGTGGAATGTGTTGTTCAGGGGCTAAGAGAACTGGCTCTTGGAGCTGGGTTGCCTTGGTTTGAATCCCAGCTCTGCAACTCACTAGCTGGGTGATGTTAAGTAATTTATTTATCTTCTCTGTGTCCTCAATTTTCCTATTTGTAAAATGGAGATCATAACAGCCCTTATCTAAGAGAGTAGTTATAAGGATTAAATGTTGAACTGTATGAATTCCCAGCCCATGTTAGGTGCTCCATTGTGACCATCATTCCATTAAAACAGGCATTTTCTAGGAAACCAATCAGGCCCCATGGATTCTATATTCTTTTGTTTTCCACTGTACTCACCTTTGTTTCCTAGTCTTTTAAGTGGTCTCCCTTCTCCAGTCTTGGATCCTTCCAACCCATTTTCCATCTCCAAGCTAAGGGAATTTTTCTGAAAGACACATCTGACCATGCCTCTCCCCTGCCTAAAGATCTAGCCCCTGCCATCTCCCTGAACACTCTTGTTATTTTGCAAGGCTTCACCTACACTCCAGTTGCACTGAACTGCTTGTGGTTCCCTGAGTTTGCTTTTGTCATTTCATACTGCGGTGTTTTGTCCACACAGCTCCCCCTCCTGGGAAGTCCTTCCATGCTTGGTCCACCTGGAAAACCCATTCATCTTTTCAAGCACAGCTTTACAGTCACTTTTCTGTGAAGTGTTTCCTTGGCCACTTGGCATTGGATCACAGCAGCCATAACACTTGAGTGCACTTACTTGTCTCCATCTGACAGGAGCTGATGCTTATTCCACTTCATGTTGCCAGCACCCAGCATGATCCTGGTTCAGGACAGACAAACAATATGGAATGAATGGACCTACTGTGCACCAGCAGGCAAGGAGAAGTAAATCATGATACGTCTGCTCTCAAGGAACTTGGAGTTATTAAGGTTAGAGGTAATGCCAGCCAATAGTTCAGGAGAAACTCCAACCAATGTGCAGTTAAATGTTTCATAAGGGGTGCAGATGAAGTCTCACTTTCAAAATGAGGTCATCACTTGCAGAGATTTTAGAAATATTAAAAGAGCAGCCAGTATCTATTGAGCACACCAACTGCCTGTCAAGGACCATGATAATTGTGTTAAAGGCATTATGTCATTTAAGCCTCATTAATTGATTAAATCATCAGGTTGAGCAGGTAGAAATCAGATACTTATATTGCACATAATTGAGTTTATACCAGGAAGTTCCCAGTTACTCCATTCATTTTCTGCTTGTGTAAATATGTGTCAATTTGTATTTATTGACCCTGTCACAGAAAGAATGCAAAGAGGCGGGAAAAAATAGTTAAAATAATCTTTGATCCCTCAACAAAACAATGGTTTCAAAAACTAAGCTTTAAATAAATAAAACAGGAGGAAAAAGAATCTTAACTCCAAACATTTATTTACTTATCAGAGGCAAGCACAGACCATATAGCATTTTACCATAAACTATGGAACAGAGATATGAAGTCAGAGAAATCTCTGCCACAAGGAGAGAGGGGAATTCCACTCCTTCTCGCCCGTGGAATGTGGGAAGGAGAGAGATGGGTCAAGAGGTGAGTCATGGATGCTGGTGAACTCACCAACTTCTAGGATGAAACCTGGAGGCAGAGGGCCAAAGTCTTTAGATGGGTTTTAAAGAATACTGTGCCTAGTGGTCCATTTCCCTGAACATAGCTTGAGGAAAGTTGCAGCCTTAGGAAAAGCCCTATATTTTGCCAGACAACACACCTTAAATGGATAGAATGGGAAGGCAGCGCTGAGCAGGGCAGCCATAATTTCCCAACCATGAAGGGGATCTGGAAGTTCTGTGTGCCTCAGAGAAGTTCCCAGGGGGATCCTGGACAGAAAGACCGCAGAAGATGAGCCTTGGGGTCAATGAAAAATGGCCCAGACCATAGTCTTCAGCATTGGGCACTCATGCAAATTTTCAGAGTTCCACGGGACCGACCCAGCACATCTGAGTGGACATTATGCAGTGATCCAGGTAGAGGACAAGGCCAGCCACCCAACAGAGGAATCAGTCAGGACACAAGAGTCAGCAAAAGGTCCTGCACTCACATACACATAAAATGACCCCTCACTTCCCCAGGGCCATCAGATTTGTAACACCCTCACTGTAAGTTGGCCCAAATCTTTTGGGGGACAAGTAAGGGGAGAGAGACAAAATCTGAATGACTGCTCACTTTCCAAAAAGGATTAGTCCATTCATTCTACAAATACTAAGTTCCTACCCCATGTAAATCAATGCCACAGACACTGGAAATACAGCAGTGAACCACATAGGCAAAAATCCTGCACTCACAGATCTTGCATTCTATTAGATAAGACATACATATCATGGAGCACCTGGTGGCTCAGTCAGTTAAGCATGACTCCTGATTTCAGCTCAGGTCATGATCTCAGGGTTGTGAGATCGAGCCCCATGTTGGGCTCCATGCTGGGCATGGAGCCTGCTTAAAATGCTCTCCCTTCTCTCCCTCTGACCCTCCCCTCCCAGCTCATTCTTTCTCTCTCTCTCTCTCAAAAAAAGAATACAAATAAACAGGACAATACATCCTATAACAGAGGGGCATGCTGAACTTAAATGCTAAAGAATAGCTTGAGGAGTGTGTTGTTGCTGTTTCACGTAGAGTGATCAAGAAAGACCTCAATGGTAAGGTGGAAAATGAGGAGAGATCTGATATTGTAAGTAGTGAGCCACAAGAATGCTTGAGAGAAGAAGGCTCTGGATAGAGGGGACAGCAGGTGCAAAGCTCCTCCACTAGGAATATGTTATGGGTATTTAAAAAAAAATCAAGGAGGCCAGTTGTGTCTAGAACAAACAGGGCAGGAAAAACAGTGGTCAGAAAAGAGCAAGGGGCCAAATTATATAGGCCTTATGAGCTTTCATAAGAACTTTGGCTTTTATTCTGAGAGAAAAGTGAAGCAATTGATAGGTTTTGAGCAGAGGAATGACATGATCTGACTTGTATTGTGAACGGATCACCTCTTGGCTAAGGAACAAAGAGGTTATAACTTCCTAACTAATAGAAGGGAAGGAATGGGGGGAAAAACAGATAAAGAAAGATGGTAAATATGTAATAAAGTGATTGATATGATTAAATGCACATCTCAGTAATCATAAACAGTATGAATGGACTAAACTCAGGAAGGAAGGATAAAATAATTCAGCTGCATGTTATTTAAAAGACATATGTCTTAAACATAAGGACACGGAAATTTGAAAATAAAAGATGAAAAAAAGACAAAAGAAGAAAATGTTAACCAAAAAAAGATTGACGAAACTGACTTCAAAACTAAAAGCTGCACTAAAGATTAAGAAAACCATAGACGATTAAAGATTCTGTTCATCAGTAAGATATTCAAACTCTGGTGCCCTCAGTGCTTTGCAGATGCATGGAATCCCCTAGAGGAGTAAACATCCATGCTAAGGCTCAGGGAACCCCATCAATGACATTACAAGGGAGATGACCGATGCACTGTAGAAGACAGCCAGGAATATAAGGAAAGGGACAAAGATTATTGACTAAAAACATCCAACTATCATGGCTCTTCATAGGCGATATCCAAAACTAAAGATACAGTAAGGTCGAAAGTAAAAAGATGCCACTTACAATAGCACCTAAAAATATAAGAATGTAGGAACAATTCTAGCAAAAGTTGGACAAGTTCTGGATGGGATAAATTGCAAGACTTTAATGGAAGGTTTTTTCTAAAACTTAATGATTGCAGAAATACCCCATATTCTTGAATAGGAAGACAACATTTTAAATATCAGTTGTCCCCCAAATTATCTATAAAGTCAATGCAACCCACAACCAAAATCCAAGCAGATTTTTTTAATAAGTTGACAGCTGATTCTCAAACTTACATGGAAGTGTTAAAGATCAAAGAAGAGGCAAAACACAACTGAAGAAGAAGCTGAAGCCAACAGGCTTGTGTCAAGGTGTATTATTAACCTGAGTAACTAATACAGTAGGGAATCAGTCAGAGTAGTCAAGTAAATGAATAGAAAATCCTAGAGAGTCTAGAGATAGATCCACATCTATGTGAAACTTACTGTAAGACCAAGTTGGCATTGCCTATCAGGAGAAAAAAAGAGGTGTACTTTTCAAAGAATGGTGCAGAGACGACTGGTATCCATGTGGGAAAAAAAAATCAAATTGGATACTCACACCACATCATACATAAAAATCAACTCCAAGTGGACTAAAAAAAAAAATTCCAGGTGATTATGAGAGGAAAACTATAAAACTTTCAGAAGACAGCATATATGAATACCTCTGGGACTTGAGGATAAATAAGGATTTCTTAAAATATAAAACTCACAAATAGAAGCATAAAATATTTAAAATTCAGCTACGTTAAAATTAAGGACTTCTATTTTTTATGTGACTGAAATTTTCTGTAACAAAATATTTTTAATGTAAGAACTTCTACTAAATAAAAAACACAATAAAGATAGCAAAAAATGCCATGAATTCAATGAAACCTTTAATTTAGTTAAATTATAAAGGATTAATATACAAAATACATAAAGAGCTTTCCTGAACCAATTAATAAAAACACAAACAATCCAAGAGAAAATGAGTAAAAAGAGTTATGTCAGAAAGAGAAAATGCTAGTGGACCATAGCATATGTTCAACTCCATTAGTTTCATTAGGCATTAGGGAAATGATGATTAAAACCACAATGAGAAACCTTCTCATGGCCATCCAACTGGTGAAAATTGAAAAGTTGAACAATATCAGCTGTTGGTGAGGATACAATGCAACTGACCGACTCTAAATCCACTCTTGGTAGAAGAGAAAATTACTGTAAACACATTGGTAGACAGTTTGGCATCCCCTAATAAAGTTAAACATGTATGTATCCTGTGACCCACACATTCATCTGCCATGACCATATACTGAGTAATCCTTACACATATACATCAGATCGTTCTCAACAGCAACTGTTTACAGCAAGGCTTTTTTACTTTTCTGTAAAGGGCCAAATGGTAAATATTTTATTCTTCGTAGTGCATCCAGCAACTATTCAACCCTGCCAGAGTAGCAGCAAACCAGTCATTAGATAATACGTAAACATATGAACACAGCTGCATTCCAATTGAATGTTTTTGATGGACACTGATTTTTTTTAAGAATTTGTTTATTTATTTGAGAGAGAGAGCACATGCACGAGAAAGAGCACAAGTGGGGTGAAGGGCAGAGGGAGAAGCAGACTCCCCACTGAGCAGGGAGCCCCATGTGGGACTCCATCCCATGACTTTAGGATCATGACCTGAGCCAAAGGCAGATGCTTAACTGACTGAGCCACACAGGCACCCGACGCTGAATTTTTAATTTTGTATATTCATGTGCCATGAAATATTATACTTCTTTTGATTTTTTCTTGCTATTTAAAAATAAAAAACTCTTTTTATGTTGAAGGCCCTACAGAATCAGGTGGATTTGACCCACAGGATAAATTTTTCCCTGCCTTTGGTTTATAATGTAAAAAAACTTCAAAAAAGGAAAAGAAAAAGAGAAATACAGGTGTCCATCAACAGACAAATAGCAGAATACATTGCAACATATACGCAACAGATGGGGAAATACCTCTGTGGAAGGAAGGAGAGGAGACTGGAAGGAGTCGGGAGGAGCCAGACTGCAGTGAAGGAATGGGTCAGAAGTCTGGGTGGAGGCATCCCAGAATGCCATGCAGGCGTGAAAAGGGGCTTCAGGGAGTCCTTGAGCCAGAGTTGGCCCACAAAGGCCCTGTCTCCCAGCACAGTTCTACCTTGGTACCCTTACCTGAGGTCTATCCTTGGTGTGGGCAGTGAGTCATTGCTGGTGAGCAGCATGTGGGAAGTGTCCTTGGCACTAACACTCTTGAATTTCAGACCCCACCAGCAAAACCCTGGGTCCGTTATGTTCCCGGCAGAAAGACACCCAAGGCACTGTCATGGCTGCCGTTAACACACAAAGCACACATCCCACTTACGTGAAGTTCTAAAACAGGTGAAACTAAACACTGTTTGGTTTGTCCATTTACACATGGGGACTGAAACACAAAGACAGACAAAAGAAGGATCAATGTAAACTCAGGATAGTGATTTGCCCCCACTCCGGGCAGGGGGTGGTGAGTAAGTGGGGAATTACTCAGCATTAAGGCCACTGGACTGGATGGAGGGCACATGGGTATACATTTTATTCTTAGTCACTAACTGCACACGGATGTTTTATTTATTCTTTTGTATGTATGGCATGTTGCCCAATAATTTTTATCGAAAAATATATTTCTCATATCGAAGTAGTGGCGTGTGTAAATATTCAACCATTCCGCAAGGATAAAGCCTCTCCACTTGGCTGCTGTCAGCTTTATAGATCATGAATGTCAAGCCACCTAGCTCGATAACTCAGAGCTCTTTCCCTCCCTGCCCTCCTGGAAGTCTTCAGCACCAGTCTGCATCTGGTCAAGTTCTTCTAGAAGATGGTTCCTCTGTTTTTACTGAAGTCAGTCAATGGAATTACATCACTGCTGTTCAAAGGGATCTGGAAGAGCAGTCTGCCCTACTTTTTCTTTCCTCTCATTTCTGGAGAAGGGGCAGCACAAAGGTTCATTCATTTCTGCCCCTTTCCTGATCAGTACTCACAGGTGAGAGGGAACCCGTCAACAACAGACCAGCCTCTACCGGTAAAATGCTCCATCCACATCACTCTAAAATTCAGGAACATATCCTGTACTCACACCGTGCTTTATATTCCCCACCAGCTTAGTTCATTGTAATTATCACTAAGTGGCTCTGCATTGGAGTAGTAGTTAAGACTCTTGGCTTAAAAGAGGATTTGAGATAGAAACTTGATAACGTCGAGGAGAAATTTTCCATTCCTACTTCATTATTATTCTTTGGTAATTGAATTTAAATTTTAACAAATGCCATTTTGGTGACTCTTGATATTTTTCTTTGGACCTATGGATATATATTATAGTAAAATTTTTCTAACATCAAATCATTATTGCATTCCAGGAATATTGTAAATTGGGTCTTGAATTCATCTTAATTTAACAGAATGCTGGTCTCAATTTGCTAGTGTTACATTCTGGACTTCTTGCCTATTTTCGTAACTCAAATTGGACTATAATTTTTTGTGGGTAGAGGGAGTGGGTCATGTCCATTCTGTTACCAGAGTTATTAACAAATGAATAAGGGAAATTTCCATGTATTTCCTTTCTCTGTTTCTTATACATTCAAACAAATCTAACCAATAAAACCGTCTACCCAGGTAGACGGTTTTTTTTTTTCTAATGATAATAAAAATGTTTATTTTTTAAACCACTGAATTTTGGGGTCATTTGTCATGCAACAATCCAAAAATGGAACATTGAGTAAATGAGCTCATTAAACAGTGATAAATAATAAGGAAAACAACAACAAAAATGTAGCAGGAAAATAGATAACAAAAATGTGAGGTCAGTTTTCAGTTTTTACTATGATGATCATGGTAGGCACACCATATAATATAATTGATGCAAGTGATTATAGAGGTCCCACAATATGGGGTGAGCAGTTGGTGATCCAGGAGAGCCAATCGTGTAGTTCTATGCCAAAGGTCTGCATGCTTGAGACCCAGGAAAGAGCCAGTGTTTCAGTTCAAGTCGATAGTTTGAAAAATAAACTTGTCTGCACTTCTTTTTCCCCTTACTCTGCTGGTATCAGTAAGTAATTTCTTCTTTAAGTATAAATTTTGGCATCTCTGGAAATCAGTCCTCGGTTATTTTATCTTTCAAAATTTTCCACTTCTAATGTAAATTTTTATGGCTATATTTTCCTTAAAATTAGTCTATATTTTAAGATGTTCAAATTTATTTCCTTAATTACACCGAAAAATTCTCTATATTTTTTTATTTCTCTCTTCACAAAAAAAAAAATTAAAGAGAGATTAGATTAATTTCTTTATAACCTCTATTGTTTATTGACTTTTAATTGTTAATCTGGGGCTAATATTATTCTTTCCTCCTGCTTCCATGAGATTTAATCTGAATCTGCCTTTCCTCTCCTAACCTGGATTCCATCTTTGATAGCTTCCCTCATCCTCAAACCCAACAGTTACTCTGTTTTTGAGCCATTATTCTCCCCCCATTACTGCTCTCGTGGTGCCTCTACAGCAGTTATGGGGGACTCTCATTTTTACTGTTTTCTAGGATGTTTGAAATCACAAATTTAGGTTCTGTATTTTTTTGAGTGGATTTCAGTTATTTCCCATGTGATTGAAGTTTGCAATCACAGAAAAATGAACTATATAATTTCCCCCCTTTGAAATGTATTAAGACTTTCTTTGTGATCTAATTGCATTTTATAGTTGTTCAATGCACTCTTACCAAAGGGCACTCAACTATGAGTAATGTACAAATTTCAATTTGGTCTACTTAATTAAACTTAGTAATGTTGTTATCCAGATTCTCTGTATTCTCACCTAGCTAGAGCTGCTTGATCTTTCAGAGGTGTAAGAAACTATGGCAAAGTCTTTCTCCTCTGCTGACCTTTCTAATTTTTCTTCTTGATTACCTTACACAAAAATATCTTGTCGTGTATGTCAATGACATGCTACTCATCACAGGTATATTCTGACCCTTATGTCCATAGGGTGCCCTGTACTTTTTGTCAAAATAAAATGATCTCCATCAATTTTAAATGCTTTTGTACTTTTAATTCTTAATTACATAGTCCTAATATAGGAGGCTTTTATTCAAGATTTTTGCTTTTTGACTTCTTTGTTTACCTGAACAATTTAAGATTTATTAACTCAAGATTTTTCTTTTAATCTTCCCATTTTTCTTTTTTTTTCTTTTTTCCTTTCTTTTGATAGTCTTTTCCGAATAACATATAATAATATTTTGTTTGCTATCTTTTTATCCCAGACTAAGATTAATGTTCTGTTTGGCTATCTTAATGTTCTTATGTGTGCTGTCATGGATAATATGTTTGATCTTAATTATGTTCATCTTGTTTCATGCTTTTGGGATTTGAGAGAATTTTTTATTGTTGTTTTTGTTGTTGTTATACTTTCTTATACTTTCACACCAGGTTTCATTTATTTTTGCCTTCTGTGGTGATATTAACATTGGTCTTTTTTAAAACTTAGACTAGTGATTACCCTGAAGTCTTATAAAATCATACTTGAAAACATATTACTCTCATGATCAAAATCAAAAGTAAAATCTCTTTGTCCTGCTCCTGTGTGAGATGAACACCCAGTGCACACTTCTTTGTCCCTGTTGCCTACCTTCTTCCCAGTTTTGTTACCTTATATTTGGGATTTTCAGAAGCATGTTATAATTAAATCATAACTTTTACATCATATTCGCTCTGTTTTCCTGCACTTAGCTTACAAAGTATACATAAGACAAAAACAATTCCATCTTCCTCCTTTAATTCTCCAAGTTGGTCCTCTGTACTGGAAGAACCCCACTTTTACTCATTTTGAATCATTTCTTGGCCAACTTAACTGCTCTGTGGTGTCATAGTCCTCAAAAAGAATGTGTAGGTATTTTACATTATGGCGCTTCCAGCCTCCCTCCCCTGTCCCCAAAAAGAGAAAAGATAAGGTCTCACTGATGCCCTTCATCTTTGAAAACTTTTGCTGATATAAAATTTGGAAGCTAAAAGGTTTTTGTTTCAAAACACTAATTTGGAAAAGTCTATGGTAAGCCTGAATATAAATAGAATCAACTTCTTTCTATGTTCTTACTCCCTACCTAGATGACTGTAGGAATATACAAAGGCGCCACCACACAGGATGTGCTGGTCTTTCCTTTGTTTAATTGTACCGAATGGGTGCTTCTTCAGGTTCAGACGCTTTCTTGCACCTGTTCATTTCTGCTGCTTTCCCTCTCCGTGGCCACGCTCTTCTGCAGGGGTCCTGTTACCCACCTGTGGCTCCCCTTGCCACATCGTGCTCCATGCCATCCTCACTGCTCTCTTTCTTTCTTTGTACCTCTTTTCCAAACTTTGAGAGCTTTTCTCAATCCGATTCAGTATCACTTTCCAAATGGTTCTAGCCATTGAAAACAATTGCAAACACAATCTCAGATGCCCAAATTATAAAGAATTATTTTAAAGGAAAAAAAGGATCAAAATTAGCTGCTCTGGTTGGTGTGAGCCTAGAGGGCCCTGGGCCACAGGCCTTATGACCCGTTGGCCCCCCGTGCCAGCAGCTGGGGCACTCCCTGGTGGCTGTAGCATGCGCGGTTTGAAAAACACCAATCTGCATTTCTCAGCTTGCTTCTCTACTACTTCTACCCTTGATTTTGATTCAGCGACTTCATTTTTAATGCAAAACACTACATTTTGTTTATTAGGTTCATTCTAAACGTCCCAAAGCTGGGTACCCAACTCCTTCGTACACCTGTAACCTCACAAAGCTTACATTCCACCTTTAACTGGCAACACAGGCCAAAAATTTTTTAAAAAGTCAGATCTATTAACATTTGGAGCAGTTTTAATAGCACATTTGGCATTCATTGATGGTAGGTCTCTTTGAAAGCTGAAAGAGTAAAGAAGGAACTTAACTTATTGTTTTCTTTTCACTAACAAAGGCTAAATATACATTTAAAAAACAAATTTCGAACTCCTGAAAACATCTGTCTTGGGGTGGGAGGGGTGCAGGATGTAGATTCAGCCCCAGGAACCACATAAATTGAAAAGGAATGCAATATTCTGTGCATTTTTTGTTGCTTTTTGCATCCAGATCTGTTATAACTATTTTAAAAAGTAATTAAATTCCAGTTTTCTTAAAAGCTTTCCTTATCACAATAACCTCCCTTTTCATGAAAGCCTATTGTGCTCTCATCTCATCTGTGACTTCCTGAAGTTTATTGTGCTCAAGATAGACATTTTCTAAAGTTTTCTGCTCTTTCCCATAATAAATTTTTCCAAAGTACACTGTTCCTCAGACTCTTGAGTCCCTGGTTCTCTCTCTTCTTCATTCAATCCTTTGATCAGGGGGAGATCTCAAGCTTGATATTTGTTCATAAAAAGTGTGTGTGGTTTGGTTTAGTCCCCACCCCCATCTATCTGCCTCCATAGAGCTTCACATCTCTGCCCATTCCCAGACAACTCTCCTGTGATCTGCAATTTACTCAACCTAAGGAAGGATCTGCCCGGTCAGCTTTCTGGTCTCAAGTGGCACATAACTTATTTCCTCGTCCAAGACACAGAATGAAGAACAGAACCTTCTGTTTGCACTAATCCCACAGTTTCCCAGTTGCCGAATTCATATTTCTCCATTAGTATATTGGGATTGTAGTCCAGGAGTGGGTTGGAGAGAGAGAGGCTATAATGGACAAAGAATTTCCTATGACCTCTTTTCCCCTATATGGCCTTACTCTGTTCCTGGGAGCTTCCTCTCAGTTCTGTGAAGTAGACATTTCTCTTGGCTTCTAGTAAGCCATTAAATAATATTTCTCGTTTCCAGCTTTGGTGGAAATCTGAATCCCCTTCTATATTTTCACAATTATGTCAGAGGGAAGGTGGGGGAGGGTAAATGGAGAGTGTCTAGTTTCCTGCCATCATAACCCACAAACTAGCATGGTAACTCAAGTACATGAGGCCACTGATCCAGCCTGCAATATTCCCAAAATCATTCGGAATGACTGCTAGTACCCAGAGTGAAATTTGACCCATTAGCATGAAGAAGGCGGTGGAGGACTTGTGTGTATATTTGTGCATGGAATGTAGACACGTTCATGTGTATACATGACGTGGGGTGGTAAGCTAATCAAGGGATGCACACATATAAAGTTAAAACAGAAACAGAAAAATGTAACAGAATTTAAAACCAGAGAGTTTGTATACTAATTTCTGGAATGTTCCTCATGGCAACAGTTAAATGTCATTTATTTTATCTCCCCTCTGGACTCTAATCTACTTGGTGCATGGCCTTGCCAGGGGCTTTTGAGGGTTAGCTACTCGGTATCCATTCCCATTCTAACAGTACCCAATTTTAGCTAAGCTCTTGACATCTTTACAAAGCCTTTGTACTTTGGGGGAAGTTGACCCCATACTCGGTGCCCTGGGTGGATCCTGATTGGTCTGATCCTGTAAGAGTCCTACTACCTGCCACAGGGCTAATTCAGATAAGTGGCCTAAACCAATTGCATCTGGCTTTCCCTAGCCCCAGCAACTGGTCTAAACTTAGCAGACAACCCAGTGAGGTGAGAGGAGGTTTGCTGACAAATTCTAGGAAAGAGATGCTTTTACTTAAGGTCACCAATATCAAACCTGGAACAGTGACCACAACTTAGCAAACATGAAGAAGTCACCCAAAGCTAAACATGGCACTGCATAAAGCTGAACAGAAACAAGAAAAGGGGCTGGGTCCTTGAGAAACTGTAGTGACTAAATTAATCCCATCCTCAGATCACCCTTACCTTGAAAATCTTCCATTCATGAACCATAAACCATGGCTTGATATAGTTCAAGCTAATTTGAGTTGGTTTTTCCATTATCTCCAAACAAAGAATCCCAGCTAACTCAGGGGCTGGGGGTCATGTTCCCTTCTATATCTCTTACCTCAAACCTGATGTCACCTGTTCTGCTCTCTCGGTTTCCCAAATAGTTAGCCTTACAGGGAGCAAATGCCCAAATGGCTCAGAGAAGCCAGTGGTGGAAGTCAGCACTGGTTATCTGTCATCTGTGCTGGGCTGAACCAGGCCACTGACCCCTCTCGGAGGACAGCCTCATGAAAAATGAAATCATGGTGGGTTTTTATTTTATGGCACAAATGTCATCATCAGTTGAGACCATAGTCACTCTGAGAGCAAGAGCACCTGCTTTACTTTTGACAGTTCTCTCCAGAGCATCATTGGTGGGAAATTGGGTTGTCTCATAGAAAATCACTTAAGTGATCTGATAAGTGAAAAGTTCCTGATTGGACACAGCATTCCAAATGTTCTATGAAAGATGGCACAGGAAACATGGCCTTCTGGAAAATCACTGAACTCTGCCTAACTATATAAATATCCCCTCTTTCAATGCCCACAGTAACCTAATAAAAGTTCATTGAGTTAATTGTCCACAAAGTGTAGTGTTTATCGCACAGGTATTGTGAGAAGAAAAGAACAAGAAATGGTCAGCTCCATCAGAAGTAACACAAACTGGTGAAGTGACCCCCAAGGATGACCTCATGGTAGATCACAGGAGACACATGGTCAGGAAACTTGGTTCAAGCCATGGTCTCGCTTGACCATTTTCTAGCTGGTGTGGTTGTGGATGGTAATTTCTACTCTTCCTCCATGCAGTAGTTTCCAAAGAACCATAGGGAATTTGAGAGGAAGTTTCAATGGCAGCATGAGTTAGACTCAATTCTAGGCTCTGGGGACAGACAGGGTGAATAAAGCCCTGATGGGAACTCTCCTTCAGAAGAAATGACCATTCAGAAACTTCCTGGTGATATGGAAATTTCAATGAACAGCACTTTGCTTTTCCATACACCTTGCCCAACTAGATTCCTACTAAAATAACAAATGGGAAACAAATTTAAGGAGATGAATATCTTAAACATGTGGAATAGTGACAGTTCAGTGTTTTGTGATAGACGTTATTACAACTACTTGGGAAAACATAATATTAGGTCCTGACCTCAAATCATTCTTCAAAATAAATTACAGATTTACATTACATTATACAAAATACCTTATAATAAATTAAATGAACAAATAGGAGAAAATAGAGACATATATTTTTCTATTCCTATAAGGGATAAATGCTACTTTATACATAAGAGAAAATAAAGATTTGCTAAGAGAGAAAAGATTGATAAGCACCAGTATGTTTAAAAAGAACTGTTATATTTCATCTATGAAATTTTTTAACTTTTAAATAGCTCTAAACTTGGGATTGATGACATCATGAAATCATTTTCAGACATGTAGTAATTTCGAAGTAGTTCTCACTCCTTACACAGGCCCAGATTTGGTTATAACTATTCATATTGTCGTTGCTTCAACAGAGTCTGTTCATTTATTTGTACTATGTGCCCAAGTAGTGTAATGGAAGGTAGAAAAAAGTTACCAAATTTTCAAAGCACAGTAAGGCTGGCATGACCAGTCAACACACCCAGCAGGACTATAGTTGAGGTGTTGAACATTGGAGACCTCCTACAGACTTTATTTAGGGTGCCTGGTGGCTCAGTTGGGTAAGCCTCAACTCTTGATTTCGGCTCAGGTCATGATCTTAGGGTTGTGAGATCAAACACTGCCTTGAGCTCTGTGCTCAGCATGGAGTCTACTTAAGATTCTCTCTCCCTCTCCCTCTGCCCCCACACATTCTCTCTCTGTGTGTCTCTCTTTTCTCCCTAAAAATAAATAAATAAAAGTAATTAATAACAAAACTAAAGTTCTCTCTTTAAGGAAACTTCTCTCTCTTCCTATCCCTCTGTCCCCCTCTCTTGTCTCTCTAAAATAATAATAATAATAATAAATAAAAAGAATTGCTTAACTTTAGTGATGTGATTCAATTAAAGAAAACAAAGTCATGAGTTAATTCAAATAAAAGTGACAACATAAAAACTTGCAGATTCAGCAGAGGGTAGATAACAACTTGGAAGAAAATCATAAAGATATTTGTGGTGTATGTTTTTCTTTTTTTTTAACTGTAACATCACCAATCGGCTTTGATGGTACAGAGGATGATACTGTGTGGGAAACCATAGATATCAATGAAAAGCTTTAGAGTCTTGGGAAAAATACAACTTTCAAAACTGACACTAAGAAGAAATAGAAAATTAGGATATTCCTGTATCTATGAAAGAAATTGAATCCATAATTTTAAACCCTCCCACAAAGAAAACTCCAAACTCAGCTTCAACAATAAATTCTTCCAAATATTTTTAAAAGAACTTCTATTTTACACAAACTTTTCCAGAGAATAAGAAAAAGCAGGAATACTTTCCATCTCTTTTATTCTCTATCGAGGGTATCTTTGGTTCCAAACCCTTAAAATATATCTATATCTATATCTATATCTATATCTATATCTATATAAAGAAAAGTCTAGTCCAATCTCCCTCATGAATATACATCAAAAGTTAAAATTAAAAAAATCAAAAACAAAATATTAGCAAATCAAATCCAGTGATATATTAGAAAGAAAATTAATAAGGATCAACCAAACTGATTTATTTCAAGAATGCAACTTGGTTTAACATTTAAAGCTCAATCACCAGATTAACATAAATGTGGAGAAAACCATTTTTCTCAAATAAATGGAAAAAACACATTTGGGAAATTAATCACCCATTCATGATTTAAAAAAAAATGATAGCAAATTGGGAATAAAAAGGAACTTTTTAAATATGATAAAAGGAACCTACAAAATAAATATACAGTAAACATAACTAATGGTGAAATATGGAAATGCACATACCTAAGTTTGGGAATGAGGTAGCTGCCACTATCACAACTTTTATTCAACATTGCTTTGGATATCCTAATTAATACAAATAAATAAAGCAATAAGAAATAAATAGAAGTTCAAAGCATTGGAGAATATTTGGAAATAATTATCACTATGCACACATGATGTAACATCCAAATAATCTGCAGATAAGAAGTGAAAGACTTTTATACAGAAAACAATAAAATGTTAATGATCAGAATTTTGGAAAGATCTAATTAATTGGAGGAATATACCATGTCCACCGATTTGAAGACTCAATATTATAAGGATGTCAGTTCACCCAAATTTATCTGTAGAGTCAATGGTCAGTGTAGTCTTAACCAATTTCTTGCAGATCTTGTAGAAATTGATGAGCTGATCCTACAATCTGCATGGACCTGCAGAAGGGTCACCAACATCAAACTTAAAGACAAAGAACAATGTTAAATGACTTGCACTTCCAGATAGGATAACTTATTATAAAGCTCCAATGATTAAGGCTGTGTGTGCTGGCACAAAACTAGACAAAAGAACTAATGGAACTGGATTGAGAATCCAGAAATACACATATATGTTCACATAAATTATGACAAAAAGACAATCTTGAAATACATTGAGGAAAGGGTGATGTTTTTCAATAAATGGTGCTAAGTCAATACACTAACCAGAAGAATAAAGAATATCTGAATTCCTAACACTTACCATAAAGAAAAATCAATTCTACAGGGATCATGGACCGAAATGTAATAGGTAGAACAATAAAGCTTCTAGATAGCAGCATAGAAGAACACAAGCTCCACAGACAGCCCCCTATTAAAAAAAAAACAAAAAACAAAAACAAAAACCACAAACATAAAGAAAAAGAAGGATAACTGAACTTCATTAAATTAAGAATTCCTATTTATCAAAAGACACTGTTAAAGAATGAGAGTCAAGTCAATGAGTGGGAGAAGAGGGATTTTAGCCAGCATATATAAAGAACACTTATATATCGATTTTAAAAGAGAGAGACAACAGTCCACCCCCAGACAACAGTCTTGAACGGTAACACCAGAGTGCCTACCACATGACTCCATTTATAATAAGTTCAAAAAGAGGCAAAACCAAAATGTACAGTGAGAGAAGTCAGAATGGTGTTTGCCTTGAGAGGTATATCATGATGAAGGCTCAAGAAAGGCATCTGGGTGGCAGCTAATGTTCTATTTCTGATCGGGGGGCTGGTTACACAATGGCTTGCCCGAATTGGTCCAGGAAGTGGAAGAAGGATTTCAAACCCGCGTATATCCGACTTCAATGTCCTGTCAATTATACTATTTTAATACATGGGTCTATGTCGCGGTGATAAGGAGGTCGACTTCAAAATGGTTATGAGTAGGAAAATGTTCAAATGATCTCTCCTTTATTTTTTTATACATTTTTTATTATGTTCAGTTAGCCAACATATAGTACATCATTAGTTTTTGATGTAGTGTTCAACGATTCCGTTCTCTTTTAATCATCCTTTTGGTGAGCGAAATCACAGAACCATGATTGGGAAACCACTGCCACCTAGTGGCACCTTGCCCTAATTGCAGGATCAGCTATTTTGGACGTGACTCCACCTCCAAGTGTGCCAATTCAAAACAGAAAGATGACAGCAAAAAGTTGTTCAGTCTCCCTGCACACACCCAGTAATTCTTCCTCAAGCAATAATTTATGGAAACCATTTTTTTCATATCACTTCATCCTAGTAATATAAATATTCCATCTTTATCCTATACTCATAAAAATAATAAGAATGTTACCTACCAATTGTTGGACAGTTACTACATGCCAGACATTGTTGTATCAGTCTCTTTGCATGGATACATGTCATTAACTTGTCATAGCAATTCAATGAGGAGTCTACTACTAGTATACCCATTTTAGAAATGGGTAAACTGAGACATGCTGAGATTTCCCAGGGGTCAACAGAGATACTAAATAATCAAGTCGGGATTGTAGTCCAAGTCTGTAGGATTCCAGATGTCCTGCTCTCCTATTTTCCAAGAATGCAAATTGGATGTTTTCTCCTCGCAGTAGGGAATCCAGAGATGAGTATTCCAGGGTTCAAGGACCATGAGCAAATCACTCTATTTCTCAGGGACTCTGTTTTCTTATCTGCAAACAAAAAGTCTTGCCCAAATGATCTCTGAGGCTTCTTCCAACCCCATCACCTAATAGCTCCTGAACACAGAAGAAAGGCATTAGTCTAAGTCACTTGCAATATGTTTTTGCAGTTTGGTACAACTATTTTTAGACCATCACAGAATAAGAGCTCATTTCATGGAGCCAGTCACAAATTTCTCACAATCTTTGGGGGAAATCCAGGCCTGAGGGATTCTAGTGCTTAATGAGATGATGTAATGCAGGAAAATATATAGCTGCAAGAAAATTTTATTAGTGTGAGTAAATGTACATTTTCAAGTGAATTACAAGGCCTTAAGAAGTAAATGTATATGCCCCATGGGGAAAATCACCTAAGACTCTAAAACAGAGCATGTAGTGTTCATTTTCAGGCATTCTGAGAACCTCTGCAGATGTGAATAAAAAGGAAAATTGTGGCAGAACCTTTAACCCTAGAAAGAAAAATAAATGACCTCAGAAAAATATCTTCAATTAAGCAAATTGAGGACACCCTGTGACAGGTGCAATTGTCAGATAAAGGGGCTTTATAATGCAACATGAGTTAATATATTCATTGGGCAGAAATACATTTATAAATCTGCTGATGTGAAATATCTACAGGATTAGCAATGTTTAAGACTAATACATGAAACTGGTCTGGCATTCAAATGGTGAGACATGAACCCTCCAGTTCAACACGCCTATTTAAAAAAAAAAAAGCACGTTGGCTCATGCAAATACAAGAAGTAACATTCCGGGTCACATAAATTTCTTGAAGTGTTTCTAAATTGTCACATACCTATAATACGTTCGACACATGCGTCCTAGCAGATTTCAATCCCAGGATGTCGATTTCAGAATTTACAACTGTGACAGACTGTTAGTGAATGGGACATGTGGTTCTTTCCATTATGATTTTAATAGCTAACCTCAAATGAATAAAATAATAGAGGTAAGGCATTGCACAATGAGAAAGATGTCCCAGGGAGATGCTCTTTTGTCCTGTCTTACTTATTCTATCTCTGCAGAGGTGCTCCTGCTATTTTTCAGTCATTAAACAGGAATTCACCAGTGTGTAAGATATGAATAAATTCAGAGACTAAACATCTTAGGGAATATCACTCACTGATGCCTTCGAAACTAACAGAACGTTGCAAGAACTCAAGGGACCACAGCCTTGACCGGACTAAAGCAACAAACTCATCCCCCACCTTGTTCCTGGCATGCAAAGGGCCATATGGACACATTCACAGAGGAAGGGACAGGAGAGCAGAGAAGGCAAAACTGTGCATGCATCCAACAGACCCAAGTGTTGATGCCTCCAAATGTGGCCTGAGGGCTCCGCTTTAGAATGCTCCTCTGCCCATTTTAATCTTGCTATTTACCTTCTCAAGCTGTCCTCCAAAGGCAAGTTCCAGTTTTACTTTCCCCAGGAAGTCATTTGACTCTAGTAGCCCACGGGGATCTCTCCTTTCTCTGAATGTCTGCAGGATTTGCAATGGGAAGCACTGGGTTTGTTCCTCGAACACAAAATGCTCCGAATCTCCTCTATTTCAAAGGAAATCTGATTATTTTGCAAGACATTGCTCTTCGTGCACAAGAAATATTTTGCCTTTCTGATGTGTCTTTTCCTAGACACGGTGCATGGATCTTGACTTCCAAGCTGCTGAGCAAGGTTGGGGGTGGTGGGGATGGATGGAGACTGTGCTGAGTTTGAATCCAAGCTCCCTCACTTACAAGTCATTAATTTTTCTGAGATGCAACTTTCTCATCTGAAAAAACCAATGGGATGAGGATATCTCTATTGCAAACACAGTATGACAATTGAATGAGACAAGTCATGTGAATGCACTTAGTATGGCACATAGCACATAGGCCTTCCACATGTGCTTGATTCCTTCCTCTATTGGAACCTAAAATGCAGGGAGGAGGGTGAAGGCAAAATAGCCCCCCTCCCTCCAAGATGTAATGCTATCAAATTCTAAAACAAATAGCTTGGTATTTAAATAACTCATTGGAAGATGACTTTGAAAAAGTCAAGCTTTTCGTGTTAAATCTTTGTTTTGCAAGGTCAACCTTCAGTCCATAAACCCTGTAATCAGGGAGAGAGCAGGATGGTGTTCTATGAAGGCAAAATAGAGGTGCCATGACCCCACAGAGTCAAGGACTTATCAGAACAGTGCAATTCTCTTATAAGCCAAGATCCTTGACAGCCACACTGTCTCTCTGAAATTATTTATAAAATGCCTGCAGATCATGATGGTGCTTCAGCCTTCCGTGTGTCCCTGGTGGCCTTTCCCTGCCATGCAGGGTCTCCCATTGCAGCAGGCATGGCACAGGGCCGTCAGACAAGACATTGCACGGAACTCTCAGGGTCCTACATCAAAGAACTCACTCACCACGGCACCTTCCACTGGCCCTGTTTGCACACTTCCTAGGACAGAGATCTAAACTTGCGTAGGCAAAGTAAGACTAATAAAACAGGGTTGGTAAAGGTAGTGTGCATCACAACAGAGATGGACCGAGTGGAGTGTGGAGACTGCACTTTCTCCACACGTCTGGATTCTGCTTCTCCCTGGACACGGACCTCACCTTCTCCTTCTCCAGGTGGCCTTCCTCCTGTGCCCCCTCCAGCTACCATCTGATTTCCCTTTCTTCCTTTGTGGTCAGACTCCTTGACGAGGTCGTCCATGCAAGATGGCTCCGTGTTCTCCTCTCCCACTCTCTCCCCCAACCACCCCAGACTCGTCCTACCACTGCATTCTGAAAATGCTCTCCTTCTGGTCACCAACAACCTCCGACTTGTCCACCCTGACCGCATTTTGAGTCTTGGGCTTCTTGGGCTATTCTCTTTCTCCTTCCCTGGCAGCCCCTTCTTGGAGTCTTTGCTTGGCTCCCTTTCCTCTAATCCAACTCTTAAATTTTGTTCTTTCCCAAGGTTACATCCTCAGCTCTCTTCTGTTCCCACCCTATTGTCTTGGGTTGACACAGTCACATTCTTAGCTTTAATGACCACCTTTAAGTGATGACTCTATTTCCAACCCAGATCTTTCCTTTGAATTCCAGGTCTCTAACTCTATTTTTTTCCCAATGTCCAAAGGCACCTGGAAATCTACGTGTCCAAACTGAACTCAGCATCTTCCCCCATTCTCCTAAAGCTTGTTCCCCATTTTTTCTGAATGGCACCGTTCTTCCCTCTTGGTCCCAAGCTAGACACCTGATAACCACACTCAGCAACCAATCCGGTTAGCCCCCGGGTCCTATTCATCTCTAGATTATATTCGACAATGCCTGAGCTCAGGTCCTTGTCCTTTTCCCCTGAAGCACCACAGAAATAGCCTCTAAATAATGGCGCTCATCTCCAGTCTCCCCTTCCCACCTCTTCAGTCCAATCTCAAAACTCCTTCAAGCATGCACTCTCTAAAATATAACATAATTGTGATCGTGTTACTCACCCACCTCCGCTTAAACTCTCAAAGTGCTACCAATTGTCCTCAGCCTCATGTGTAGGAGAAAAACGTCTGTCATGATCTGGCCCATGCCGCCTCCCCCAGCCTCCTCCCCCTCCTGCGCTCTCACCATCCAGGGCCTCACCAGCTCTGCAGGGCTGTCCCGCTGGGGCCCGCACTCCCACCTCTGCAACGTGGCCTGAGATGCTTCCCTTGACCAGGTGTTTTCCTCCTTGTTTGCCTAGAATGTTCCTACTTATCCTTCGGATCTCAATCTAAAGATTGTATTAGTGTCCTGTGGTTGCCACGACACAGTACCACTAACCGGGTGGTTCCAACACATGAAATTGATGGTCTCTCATTTCTAGAGGCTGGAAGTCCAAAGTCAAGGGGTTGGCAGGAATGGAATGGGGGAGCCTGGTTCCTCTGTCCTCGCCTTTGGCAGCCTCCGCTCTTCCCTGGTTTGAAGATAGCAGGCTGTGTCCTCACGTGCTCTTCCCCAATGCATGTGTCTCTCTGTGTCCCCTACTGTAAGGGCACAGTCATATTGGATCAGGGCCCACCCCTAGTGACCTTAACTTGCCATTTTCACCTGAAAATCTGCAAAGACCTTCTTTCCAAATCAGGTCATATTCACAGGCTCTGTGGGTTAGGACTGCAACATATTTTGGGGAAAAATGATTCAACCCACAATAGCCATTATTATGTCAAATACCCTTTCTTCTTTCCGCTTAGAATTTTACCCCATAAGCACTTCCCCCATGAAGCTCTAGGCACTTCTTCACCCAATAATTAACAGACTAAAACTGAGAAGAAGACCAGGATCCAGAGAGGTGATCCAGCCCCACTGGCCACTTGCCCTTGTGGAGAAATGGAACTATTCATTTTGGGACCTTCTGGGCCAAGGGCCAAGGGACAAAAGTGACAGCCAAGGGCCACCAGACATGAAGAGCCTGCTGGAGCCCTTCCACACCCCACATTGTGCCACAATGATGAGAAACGACAGCCATGGGGTAAGAGTGAGGCAGAAGGGCACCGGACTCCCCATCCCCAGCCCAGCAACACATGGAGGGTGGCTTTGGTGCTGAACCGCAAAGGGAGGGAGGAAAATCTATCCCCGAGAAGCAGTAAACTGACGTTAGATGCCACACAGAATTGTAGCCCAGCTCTGCATCACCAAAGCCAGCTGGAAGCACCTATGCATCCAAGAAGCACATGGACATGGTGCCAAAAATGAAATGACTGGTGGATGAAAGACAGCATCTTTAGAATGAAAAACAATTCAAATCAAAACCATGTAATATTGATACAAACACAATGCCTTTTTTTTTTTTTTAAGAAAGCAAGTGAATGGAAAACTCTTTAGGGTTTTTGGCTTAACACCTTTAAAACTGATATTCTAACATATCATGTTTGTTATTAAAATCATATATAATGAAATTCTTCATTCCTCTGACATCTGGTTAAATGTCTTCACTTCCTTTTGCTCTTTTTTTTTTTTTTTTAAATAAAACTGCTTGGGCTTTTTGGGGACAGGAGGTGTTAGGGCATTGTTGGAGAGAATTTTATTGCCTCAAATCTGGAGATGGTGAAAACACAAGAAAGCTCTGACTTTTCATAACATGACAGTCAAAACAATTCTCAGGGGTGAGTTTGACCATGGAGGAGCCAGGTGCCACATCCATGGCCTCGGAACGTTTAAAACCCCTTCCTCAGCTGTACATGACAGTACAGGGTCATCCTCTCTTATAAGAAGGCAGGGGTTCAGTGAGATAGCAGGATGGCGGTCAAATCAAATGAGGCATTTCTGAGCTTGAAGAGGCCTTAGAAATCAGGGTTCTGCGGAAGTGTAAGCAGTTCGTTCTGTATGTAGGGTGCGCGAACCTGCTAGTGAGCTGTTTGCCCAGGTGGGTGGAGCCAGGGCGGACAGCTCATGGGACAGCTCAGGAAGTGGGTCCAGTGCTCAGACAAGGGTTGAGGCAGGTCTTAAGCTTTGGTGTCCCCAAAGGGGATAAGCCTCTCTGGAGCACACTCAGGCTGAGTATTTTGCCGAGCACTAGCTGAGAGAAAGAAAAACATCCTTACCTCCTCAAAATTTCAGGCCTGCACAGATCTAGAAGTAGCGTATCAGAAACTAAATGGCTACATTTATAAAATATATATATATATAGCTAGCAAAGACTTTGTAAGTGAAAGAAAATTGGAACTATTGCAGGTAAAAAGCTCAAAAGCTGAGTCTAGAGCTCAGGTATAAGGACGCACCGTTCTGAAACAGGACGTGTGGCCCATGGGAAGGGGTAACAGGTGGGAGGGGTGTGGGAGTGAATCAGAACCAGGATGATTCAGAGAAATGAGAAAACAGAGGGGCCTGGGAGAGGCCTAGGCCCCTGCCCGCCGTTCCCTACAGATATGCTGTGCTTCAGACCCGCCAGTGCAGGAGATGAGCCGTGGTGAAGACAGGTGCACCTAGCCTTGCTCTGAAGGTGCTGTGCAGGTAAGCATGGGTAAGCACAGGTAAGCACATCCTCCCTCAATGAGGTTCATTCCTTCCTGCGTCTCCCCATGGGGCACCTCCGCCGCTCTGGGTCTCCAACCAACGGGCTGGATGATGTTGCTTTCGTGGTCCCTTCCGAAGGCCATTTGCTCGAGCTTCCAAAATGGGCCTCATCAGGCTACGGTCAACTGTTGGCAGAGCTGTGTCCCTTCTGGAGGCTCTAGGGGAGGATCCTTTCCTTCCCTTTACCAGCTTCTAGAAGGCCCCCCTACAATCCTTACTCTTCATCCTTCTTCCAGCAACGCTGGGCTGGGTCCTTCTCACACGGCCATTGCTTGGATTCTCTCCTTGCATTTCCTTTCCCATTTCTGTAGACTCTTATGCTTACTTTGGGCCCACCCTGATAATCCAGGATAATCTCCCTGTCATAAGGTCATCTGATTCCATTAAGGTCACCTTAATTCTCACCTTAATTCCCCTTTGCCACTTAACCCATTACATCACAGATTCTGAGGATTAGGACACAGGCATCTTTGGGGGGCAGGGTGGGGAGGGGTCATTATTCTGCCTACCGCACCAATCACCGTTCCTGTGCATCACCTCCCCTTAACCTACCTAGGGCCCGAGGGGTGAGTGCCATTGGAATAAGGGATAAATACTTGGACTTTTGAACCCCCGATCGTGGGAAAGGCGAGAAAGGGGCCCATGAGCTACTTGTTACATGTTTCGTTTACGGCGTCCCATTTGTTATCACTTTCGTAGGAGAAAACCAAGATTCGGGTCATTTAATGAACATGGCTAGTCAGCAGTGCAGTAGGAATTCGAATCCCCTTTCCTGTGCATCACCTCCCCTTAACCTACCTAGGGCCATCAGGACGGACCAGAGTTTACGTTCTTTTGCCCACGTTAGTCCTTTCCCAGCTGACCGGCCCTTGACTTACACGTGTTCCTGATGATTTTTCAAAATATAAATAAGGGAATGATATGGCTGGATACATACTCCATTCAAAAGACTGTCCCCTCTATTCCGGGCTTTTGGTTTTAAAATGATTTCTGGTTCGGAGAACGCTGGCTGTGGAAAACCAGGTTTCTTGGGGTCATAGGGACCTGATCTTTGGTGGCAGCGCCACTGCCTACCGACCAGCCCCGAGCCTGTTTGCCTCTCTCTGAAATGAGGACAATCGGGTGTGTCTCCGAGCTGTTCCAGGGGCTGAGATAAGGCACAGGGCCCGGCACAGGGCCTCGGATTGCTGCTGATGCGAACTGGCTCAGGCTGCTACCTTTGCAGAGCCAGCCAATCGCCGGCCTCCCTCGCTCACTTGATGCAAATGCCTCCCGCCTCCCACTCCCAGGCCTCTTCCTGGTCCTGACCTGCCCGTGGCTCACCAAGCATCGTCGCCCAGCTCTCAGCCTCACCACATCCCAAGCGGAACCCTCCTCTGCTCCCAACTCTGCTTTTCTCGAGTGTTCTTTGTTTCTATGCATGATACACATCCAACTTCCCGGCACCCAGTTCAGTAACTTGGGAGACTTCTCCGACTCGCTTTTTCCCCTAAAGGACCAGTCCCTGCCTCGGTGACACCTCAGTCTTCCACCCCACACAGGTGGGATGCCCATGGCCGCCCGTCTCCAGCTTCTCTGCCCCGGTTACTGTGCTGGATCTACCCTCACTCCCCTCCCCTCTTCCAAATGCCTCCCGAGTGACATCAGATTCCTTTGTCTCATCCTCAAACGCTTTGCAAACTCACAGTAGCTTTCCTGGGCTCCCCTCTTTCCTACCCCTTCTTACCACATCCTGAACTCCAGCTGAATTACCAAAGGTCCACTGTCTGCCTCACCGGCCCCACCATGGCTGCCTAGCTCCCTCTCCTGCCTGTGCTCCTCCTTCCACAGGATCACCCTGGGTCTTGAGAAGACATCCCCGGAGGATGCCCCCTGCCCGGGCCCTCATGCCCTCCAGGCGAGTCCCACCTGTAAGAAGCTTTCCTTTCTTGTCAGCCAGAAGACTGCTCAGTTTAGTCATTGGTGTCCATCTGTCATCAATATAAAGCTGGATGACTATGATACATTACTTGGAATGTCGTCCTCAAAGCTTTATTTGAAATACAAATATGTAAACTGTAAAATGGGTTTAGTTATGTATTCATAAAGAACAGATGCTCAGTTTGCCTGGCAACCCAGCCCCGTGGTACCTGGCTCTCCTCAAGAGAGTTAGGACCGCACCCACTTATTCTGTAAAACGGGAGACCCAGTGGCTCACTCAGTGGCAGCTACTTCTCCAGCACCCACCAAGATCCAGTGACAAAAGTATCACCTCTTCCCTGACTTGATGAGAAAGAGCCAGTTTCCTGGGGGTCCCCTGGTCTGGGGAATCACCACCAGGATCCTCCTCTTTCTTCCCCACCAGGATCAGGGAAGACAGGAGGTGGCATTAAGCTTCTCCCATATCCACAGCCCCACAGTGTGAGTCTGTGCTTTCTCTGGGGACCTGCCGATTTAGAGGAAAAAGAAGCAATGTCTGGCTCCCCTCCTCAGTCTAGAAAGTGAGTCCTTAACGAGGTGGCGAGTCCTTCCCGTTCCGCCACCCCATGTGCTCACAGCTCCGTCTCCATCAGGCACCAGTAAGGGGGCCTGGTTTTAGAAACCTCTCCCATGCCCCTTCTCTTAGCCGGCTCTCCTGCTGCCCCTTCTAGTCTGGTATCCACGGAGCTGAGCAGGCACTGAAATTCTGGGTGCCACCCCGGGCACACCCCATCATAGCCTCCAGGGGCAGGGCCAGGCATCTGGGCTTTGTATATTCTGGGGTTGCCTGATTTCTAAGTTGGCATGAGGACAAGAGTCCCATAACCATGTCTTGAATTACAATATTAACTCCCCTCCTGAGTGATATCTAGCCCCTCTCCCTTGAGGATGCTTGACCTCTAACACTGACACTCACATACCCAGAATCCTCCCCGTGCTTGTGATTGTCACAGACTCACCCCTTTCCTGGAGCTGCCCCACCAGACATTTGAAGCCTCCACTGGAGATTATAGTGCACAATCAGCTCAGTTCCCCCGAAGCTTGAGGAATTCCAGAATCCTCTTCATGTGGCTTGCCTGATGGGAACGGGCAACATTATCATGTCTTTTTTTTTTTTTAAGATTTTATTTATTTATTTGACAGAGAGAGAGAGAGACAGCGAGAGAGGGAACACAATCAGGGGGAGTGGGAGAGGGAGAAGCAGGCTTCCGGCCGAGCAGGGAGCCCGATACGGGGCTCGATCCCAGGACCCTGGGATCATGACCCGAGCCGAAGGCAGTCGCTTAACCGACTGAGCCACCCAGGCGCCCCAACATTATCATGTCTTATAATGCTCCCTACATTAGCAAACGAAATGAACTCTGCTCTACCTTGAGAACTAAGTTGAAGTTGACAAAGAGACATTAGTTGTTGAAGCCAAATGCAATAAACTAAATTCATAAATCAAAACAAAGCCTTTAGATCCTTTCACTCTATTTTTCTCAAGTTATTTCTTTACTATTGTACTTCAGACTCCTACTTCTGACACCCCTCCTTCACTGCAGATCAATCTGTTCGTTTTTTAAAACCCTACCTGCATCTATTAAATGCCAGGAATGATGGCTCTAAACGAATAAATGCCTCTTACCCTGTCATTCATTTCTATAAGGAAATCGGCTATAAACTGAGTTTGCTTCACGCCCCATACCTCGTTCCATTCAGCTGCCTCTGTTTTTCCTGATGTAAATACTTTGCAAAAAAACTAAGAGTCTCAAATCCTTTGCTACTTGACTTTAGTATTATTAGCAGCTTATCAAAGAATTCCCAACTTTCTTCATGTGCTCTTTTTAAATACTTTCTCTTCTTATTGAGTGTAATTATATTTCGTCTTGGGAACAAAACCTTTGATACACTGGCTCACACCCGTCTTCAGGGGTATGGATGTGATGGTGAGAAAACAGTCATAGAGGGAAGCCTGCCATTCATCCTCTCCTGGTTGCATCCTCAGAACTGGGGAAGAGGACACCAAATATTTTAGGATTCTGGCATAAGCATCAGCGGGACATTCCTGGGGCCCCCTGGGGAAGGCTGCTCGTTTTTTAGCTCAGGGTGGAGAATGGCCACTTGGTGCCATTAAAGCAGGGACACGCTGCCCAGAAAAGCCATAGGCACCAGAAAAAATGTGACCAAGAGGGAAGGACTAAAATTCTTCGAGCTCCTATGATGTGCTGAGCTTATCTTGCTTCACCTTCCAACATCAAGAGAAAAGCAGGAGGCTTGACACCACCGGGAGAATAAATCTCAAACCTGCAGTTTGCCAGAAAAGTTATTATTGCCCAAGTCTGTGCGAAATGAAGACCCTCACACCCCAAAGGCCCGCTAGCCCCAGCTTTATGTTCTAGAGGGTGGGTGAGGCCCAGGGCTATGCTGGTGCTCGCAGGGAGATGATGAAGAAGGTGCAGGGAACGGGGTGAGAGTCACGTCACAGTGAACGAGGGCTGGAGGTTAGGGACGCACGTTGGCTGCCTAGCACTGCATGAAAAAGGGCCCTGGAACTCAGAGACCACCAACAGCAACCTTTATAGTGTGGCAGGTTCTGTTCGCCAGGAATCTGGACGTCAGCAGGGATTTCATTACCTGAGGGCTTGACTGGGTTCTCACGCTCACTCAGGAGCTGTCCACGGGCAACCTCCGCTGAATGGCTGGGGGCGCAGGAACAGAGCGAGGGCAGAGAATTTTGCGGTGCACGTTACTTGGCCATAAAAACACGATTTTTACATTCTCATACCCTTGCTTGCAAACATTTTGCCATGTCAGAGTGTCCACTCCTTCAGACGCATTTATAATCGCTCGCAACTCCAGCAATCCGCGCTTCTGCCTCAGTGCAGGATTGCAAATCACCTTACGTGTGGGAGCTCAAAGCCAAGGAGCAACTGTATCAACTTACTGGAAAGGTCTTACTGGTCATGAGCGTTCGGGAAGGTAGGGAGGTGCCCAAAGCTAAGTTCACTGCCCTCAGACTGACCCTAAGCCTGCACCGGCTGTAGCAAATCAAACACAATGTGTCAAAGGTGTGTGTGCTCTTACCTACGGGTCCTGTGTATTAAATTCATATAATTTTGTAGCAGGAGATAGCTTTGTCCCTGCAAAGGCTCCCTAACTCCATCGCAGATAAAAATAAGCAAAGCTGCTGACAGCCTTCAAGTGGCAGCATATGATTTGGTCTCTGAGACGTACAAAGTGTTTTAATTAAAGGTTGTCTAAAAATACAGAACGTTTCCACAACCACATCTGCCATTAACTCTTCTGACATTCTGGCGGCATGAAGCCCCAGAACATTCTTTACATATTAAAAGACTGCAAGCATGCCTGCACACTACACCCACAAACCAAACCAATGGCCGTTGGTGACCGCAAGAATCACCGGGCGCCGCACAGCCCGCTGCAATTTGTTCCTACAACCGGCGAGGCAGGCTCGGAGATTGGGAGGCATTTTGCTGAATGACTTTACGAGAGGGGAAGTGACGGCGTCAGTGTCCACGAGGCCAGTCCGGGGAAAATGGCTTTTTATTCTAGTCGGTCACCAACTATTCCTGTGACTTAGAAGAAGTCAATCCGCCGCTGTGGTCCCCAGGTTGTTAGATCAATAATAATAACAATAGGTATGGAGCAAAACAATGTGCCCCGAGGAGTGTGCAAAGTGCTTTACACGGAGGATACGCCTGAACCCCACTTGCTCCCGTAAGACAGGTCCTGTGATCATCTGGCTCATTTACACCTTATCTGTTGACGGACAAATCCGTCCTCTGAGAGGTGATGAAGGGTTGTGGGAAAGAGCAACTACATGGAAAGAGAGGTCCAGAAGCTGGCTCTGTCCTTTACCAGCTGAGCGATCTCAGGCTGACCACTTAGCCTCTCTGTGCTTTAGTTTTTCCCACCTGGAAAACGTGGGTCATAGCAGTACCTAGCTGACAGGCTTGTTACTATGAATTGAATAAGGTGGGTAGCTTGGTACATAGTAAGTGTGGTCAAATAATCTGGTCTGGTTTGAACCAGACCTTTCCTGGAAAGAAGAGGGGGCGCTGGGGAGTTAGATTCCTGATTAGTCAGGGAGAGGGGAAAAAAAAAAAGTGCTTTCATGAATGGCCTCTGTCCAGATGCGTCTCTAGAGCCTCCCACCGGAGGCAGAAAGGGGCAAAGAGCCTCAGGGCTGTCGCAGCAAGGCAGGCTACCTGGAGGACAGAGCAGAGCCTCCCGCAGACTCAGTCTGCTGCTGGAGACACTTCAGTGAATGATAGCAAAACCTGCCAAGTGTACTGTAATGAAGGCCACGTTCACTGTAGGGCAGAAGTCAGCATAATTCATGCAGAATTCCAAGCTGCTGGTACCAATTAGGCCCAGTCATGAGACGCCCTTCCTCTTTCCCTGTAATCCCTGCAGCAACCTTGTAAATAATCCCTCAAGCCCCATGAGCTGAAATCCAGCTTTTTCTCCTGACCCACAGATGGAAGCATCAATGCATGAATAAAATCTTTGTGCTTTTATTCCTTCTTCACCCCAAATATTCTTCCCTACAAATGATGTATAAATGCCACATATATTCCCAGGGCTGCTGAGGGTAGCATAGGAGTTCTACTCTTTGAGACAATAGGTTGAAAAGTCTCCACACACAGGAACTCACCTTATATATCTTTGCAGAAATAACCAAAGATGAAGCTTTCATGTATCAGAACATAGGGAGCGAAGTGAGAAGTGTTGATTATTGAGGGAAGAAAGGTTCAAGTGGACAATAAGAGAAAGAGCCCCTGGCAGCTGGGGGGTCATGAGTAGAAAGAATATCTGCACGGAACAGGGTACTGTTCAGGGAATTGAAAGGGAGGGGAGCAAGAGATGAGACGTCAAGGAGAATTTTCGGCTGAGCCTCGGTTCATGGGAGCCGTTGCTGGGTTTGTGGGGGATACTCAGAGAGGGAGCCACGGAGAGAGGATTTTTGAGAAGTGTTGCTGGGCCCCCCTCCCGTCCTGCCCTCGGAGATTTTTCAAGAGACTAATTCAAAACTGGCAGTGACTTTCAATGTTATTATTCTGAGGGACTTTTAATTCTTTTAATCGATACTATACAAAGATGGGGCCACAGAGAGCCCCGGTTACACTGAGGTTATATGTACAAAACACACCAGCTTCAGGGGAACCTCGACCCCAGGATTCTATAGTTCTGAGAACACAAGATCCAGGCAAATGTTAGTTAAGCAATAGTGTTTGTGTCACGCGCCCATAAGAAAAATGTTCCTTTTCGACTCTGGGGTGACCACGACCAACATTAGGAATGGCCTGGAAGGCGGACTGCATCGGGTAAAAGGTCAGGATGGGCATGAATCTCCTGCATTTGTCAGGAAGCAGCGGGCTTCCAGCAAACCCATGTGGGTCCAGACCCACCTGGCTCTCTTCGGTTACTGTTATTACAGATCTCTTACACTCGGAGGCCGGGAAAAGACGACTACCCATCAGACACTAAGACAACGTCACTTACAAGACACAAGAGCATGCTGTGATTTTAAGTCACTGGGAAGGTGCTGCCCCAGGGACCACACATTTCTTCCATCACTCAGGGAAGGATCGAATGAGGAAGCTCTCCTCTCCTTCACAGCATTTCCTCAGCTTCCCTTCACTCTCAAACCCCCTACACTGGTTTGGGGCCCATCATTCCAACGATGATGTCCACAAACCCCGCTGACACTGGGCTTCAGGATGGGTGACACTCGTCACCTGCGCCCTTTGGCTTCCACGAGGCCACTCGGCCTTCAGTGCCCATTCCGGTGCACTGGCTGTGCCTTCCATCCCTCTGGACAGGCCTCCATGCCTCTGCGTTTCATTTTTTTCTCCAGGACTCAATGCTGGGCTCTCCACCTATGACCCTGTGTCCCTCCGTGAGCAGTCACATCAGTGCCCAAGGCTCTGCTATGGTCGAAACTGTCAGAGCTCCCCCTCGGAGCTCAGAAGAGCCTGTCTGATTGCAACGTTGTAAATCTCCACTCGCGTATCTCAGAGATCATTCACATGCAGTGTGTCCCACACTGGACACGTTATCTCCCCTTCAAACGTTCCTCCTCCCAGTAAATACCCAAAATAACAGAATGAGAGCAAACACACGCTGCTTCCCACACCCTCGGCACCGCGCTACACATATAATAAATGATGTCTGTCGGTCTCTTACTTTGCACAGGAATTCTAAGGGTGGGTACTTCATTAGCCATACTTTACAAATAAAGAAACTAAGGAACTGAGAAGTTAGATTATTCCACCGTGAGTAAGTGGTGGACCCGCCGTCTACATGGTTGTCCCACCAGAAACCGGGGACACATCACACCCCCCCACCACCACCGAGAAGCCCAGGGTCAACTCATCAGCCAGTTCTGCACATTTTTGCTTCTAAATAGGTGTTTCTTTTCCCCAGTCTCTATCTCTGTGACCACCTCGCTTTTCCACCTGCCATGATTCCTCGCTGGCTTGCCTGCAATTGCCTGTCCCTTCTCCTCTCCCACCTCCCGCTCATCAACAGCATGTTCCCCACACGGCAGCCAAAATGACACTTTTAAAATCCCCTCATCTAAGCCTTTAATATCCTCCCACTGCTTTTAGAATCAAGACCGAATTCCTAATGAGCCCCTGCAACACTCCTCCAGGTCTGTGGTGCGCTACCACCCGCCGGTCCTCCCTTCCTGTTCTGAGGTCTGCAGTCACCCTGTTCTATCAGGTCCTCGGCGTCCTGCTTCCTCCTTCTTTTACCCAGGCTCTTCCCTGTGCCTGGAAGATTCTTTACCGCCCCCCCCCCACCCTACCTAGTCAACACCCACCCATTCTTCAGATCTCAGACCAAATTCACTGTTTTAGAGAAAACTCCCTGCCCCAGAGCCCTGTGTTCTCTTCTTCACGGCACGAATCTCGCTTGGGCATCTGATTCACGGTTTGATTGATGTCTGTGTCCCTCACTGGTCAGCAAGTTCCTTGAAGACAACAATCAACGTCTGTTCTGTTCACCACTGCATCCTCCTTTGACCAGCGCAAAGCCTGGCAAGTAACTGGCACTCGTGGATGTGTGTTGGGCGGGCGGATGGATGGAGAGATGGGTGGATGGATGGTTGGATGGTTGGATGGTTGAATGGCTGGATGGTTGGATGGTTGGATGATTGGATGGATGGATGGTTGGATGGTTGGATGGACAGATGGATGGACGATGGACACATGGATGGACGGACAGATGGATGACTGAATGAAAAGGGACAATCGAAAGCCCAACCTACCTGCACCTGTTTTTTTGTTCTCCACATTTATCTAAAAGATGATCTTTTTTTTTTCTTTGCACACTCAGCCATGTCTTCAGCATGCTGCGTGGGTGTTAAGTACCAGAAGTCAAGTGATTGCTATAAACCTAAAAAGAGGCCAGCTGCCAGACTCATGAGAACAATGAATAAAACTGGAGAGGAAAGCAGAGTTCTAATCTCAGCAGGAGACAGTGCAGAGGGCGTGAACCCGACGTCTGGAGACGTGCCTCCACTCAGCTCTGTCACACATTAGCCATGTGACCCTGGAGAAGTCTCTTTGCTTTCTTAGTTTCTCCAAATGCTATTTAAAAAAAAAAAAAAGTCAGAGATACGATGCTGTCTTTATCTCTCAGGGTCCTTACCGGCTTCTTAATGACTCTCAGCTTATTTCAATTATAGTATTTGAATTCTTCACATAGAGGAGGATTTCACATAGGATACAAAAGGGAGGTTTAAAATTAGAAAATCCATATAAGAACTAAGTATGGCTTTGAAATTTCATTTGGCATTGTTTCCAGACCAGGTACTAGTAGTGTTTTGCTGCATTTTAAAATAGCAATTTAAATGTTCTGCTCCTTTTATTCACCATGGTCATTTATTTGCCGCTCTGTAGGACTTTAAACGAACATTGAAGAAGTCATGTTTATTTCATTAGTAGAATTATTAATTTCTCCTTATCATGAATGCTGCCAAGGAAAGTCATTTTATGCACTGTAGTTCAGGGCTGCAGCGTATCATCTATGTGTCAATCATCAGAACACATTTTCTTTGAAAAAAAATAAACTATAAGCACAACAAATTGAGCTTCATCTTCTTTTTATAATCACTGAATTCTATTTGTGCACTTTCCAGACATTAGCTCTGAAAGGGAAGAAAAGCAAGCTTCAGATCTGTTAAGTCTAATTAAGGTAAGTATAGTGGATGCGACGGACTGAGACCCAGACCACCAGGACATGTAAGGACATTTTCTGTCGAAGTGTAAATAAACACGTCCGCTTTGCCATTAATAACAGCAATGGAAGGGCACTAAAAAGCTTGGCCGACATGAATAAAGATGAAGTTATGAATACTTAATGACCAAATGCCCCAGTTAAGAGAGACAGACCTGGAATATGTGGGTCCAAGTGCATGTGAATTTCCAGCCAGTGAGGGAAGAACCTGTAAGTTTCACAGTAATGCTGAGCTTCAGATGTGTGAGTTCCATAAACTCATTCTCCAGCAAGACTTTTAGGTTTATTTTAGATTTGGTATTTTAAATGTAGGAGGGAAGCAATGCTTATGAATGGTAGATACAGTGTTCCTTTGTCAGGGGGTGGGTGAATATGGTTGACTAGAAGCCAAGTTGGAGATTTAAATAAACACAATCCTCTTTTATATAAGGGTTAACTCAAGAAGTACAGTTTTTTAAACCTATGTAAGTGTTTATATCCAGAAAGTAAATAAGGGATTTTATCTAAGGGGGAGAAAAAGAGATGCAGGTGGTAACCACATTTTGGTTAGGGCTCCGGCAAGCTTGTAGGTTGGGGAACAATTTTATAAGCATTAACTGGGAGCTCTTGGGCAAGTCGCTTCCTCTCTCTGAACTCGGTTTTCCTAGCTATACACTTCATGCTAAGATGGAAGTCCTCCAAAGTCCCTTTAGCTGGAATATTCTAGGATGTTATAAAATCATCCTCATAATTTCAAAGAAGCATGAGTTGAGTTTTTTTCTGTGCCTGAATTTTCATAAATGAAAATTTGCCTTCTGATGTGTCCATGGGCACCTTGTAAGTTTGGTGGCTGAACGTCATTCCAGACCACTTGATCTACTTTATGGCATTCAATCATTAATTCAAACATTTACTGAGTGCCATATATCCAGTGGTTAGCAAGTGTCAGGAGCTACCTAACTAAAAACAAAGCCATGGGATGAATGTGCTCATTTGAACTTGGTCCCCGGGGAGGCCCTCTCTGTCCAGCAGGTGCTTCCATCAACTATCTCTACTTCACGGTTTTCTAACTGTATTTGTGTTTTGTTTCCAGTATTAATCTATATACTTAAAATAAGTTTTATATCTGTCTATGCTTTTTTTATCATACCAGACTGGACAGATTTTCAACAAACTTAAGAGAGAATTTGGGGAATGGTCAACTGCACATTATGGAGTACCTGGCACCCTTGAAATGTACTTGAGTGGCCTGTGAGTATGTCTGAGAGACAGGTCCTCTCCTGAGCCAGCCAAACCTGAGCTTTAATAGGACGTCCTAGTACCTGCCACTTGGGAAACAAATACTGGTTTCAAGTATTGGTTCCAAACTTCAGGAATTGATTTACAATGAAGCTCTTTCTCAATGAGTAGCTCCATGTATCCTGATACAGGCAAGGTTAGCAGCAATTTACTTATTTTAAAATGATAGATGATTCTCCCACATAACACTGGAGGAGTCAAGTAATACAAAAGTGATTTACTTAACTCCATATGTATTCTATATTTATATAATTATAAAGCAAACATTACTATGGGTGTTATGTACAAAGCAGAGGATTAGTAATGCACTAAATATAATCCCTACCCTTCAGCATTTAAGCTAATTAAGAGAGGGAAGATATTGACATAAATAAGTACTATAGACATTCAGTTTCATTCAGAGTAATGATAGCTTTGCCCCTTCAATCTCTTTGAAATCACCCAAAATCACCCAAAAGAAAATATAAACATAAAGGCAAAGTCCAGAGTAACAGGAAGAAACCAAAACATGCACATCTCAGACAGAAGCCATTAAAACATAATCCTCCTAAATAATGGCTTGACTAGATGCTCTTGTCTGAAATGATGAGTCAAGTGCAGGAGACAGTGCGAGGCGCCCTTCTGGATTTAGGACAAAAAAGAAGCTAAGGAGGCAAGAATAAATCAGTAATCGCGCAGACACACCCGTGGGGATGCACACGCACACACATACACACATGGAACATATTTGCAGGAAGTACTTTGTCGTTGAAGAATAGTGAAGGAAAAATCATCTGCATTGGAAGCAGCCTACTTCTGCCAGGCTCTGGTGACCAGGTAAAAGTTTGAATCCTAAATGAACTCATTCACATGTACAAACCTGAGAAATGAGGAACTAGGGAGAGTTCCCACTAGCCTGAAACCATCTTCGGTCCTCCCCCACTGAAATTTTCTGAAAATAGATGGTCCAGGAAAAAAAAATTCCTCATATTCAAAATTGAGTAGGAATTTTTAAAAAATTTATATAGAGATGACACAAAAAGTGAGTAAAAAAACAAGGAAGATAAATGACCAAAAAAAAAAGGCTCATTTGAAAAAAATATTGCCATAAGCAGGTGATAATTGTGATCCAGGATATTGTCATGAATTTTCAAAACTTAAACAATCAAAACTATCAAATAAGAGCACAAAGCAGGAACAAAGAACTAGAAAAGCCATGAGAAAATCATACGAGTAAATAATATTGTAACTGGTAGAACTCAGGAAAGAAGTAAAACAGAGAAAGAAAATCATGACCTAAACGAAGATTATAGGGGAAGCAGCAGAAGGGAGTAAAGAAACTGCTGGAAACTCAGTAATGCATGTAAAGCACAACAGTGAGAAAAACATGCAGTCTGAGAAATGAAAGCAATCAAAAATTTAAAACAATATTTTCATTTTAACTGAAAAACAGACAAATCACATGCTATATAGTTAAAATTGTCACAGAAGCAGAAAACTTAAATAAGGGGCAACATTAAAGTAAATCTAAAAATATAAACAGAAAAAGCTTTGAATCTACTACAACTGGAAGGGCGTATTATTTCCTTGCCCAGAGAAGCGGTGTGGGGACAGGGGTCAAGTGATACAAAATGAACATCAATACATATTCTGGTAAAATTACTTGACTTTATAGACAAAGCATTATTTTGCCAACCTGATATAAAGATCAAGTCACCTATTAGGAAGAGAGAAAAAAATCAGGTGGCCTCAGATTTCCCCACAGCAATACTCAACCTAAGAGGAACCCTAGTAAAATAATACCTACGAAGTTCTCAAAGAATGCAATGTGGGGCAAGGAAGTGAAACACAGCCAAGCTGTCATTCACATATAAAAGTTATAGATGAATTTATTTCCTATGAGACCTTCCTGAGGAAACTACTAGAAGAGCCAAGTGACAAATGGAGGAACTACATTGAAATAACAGGTATTGGATATTTAATCCGCTTAACTGTTGGACTACAACTAAAGAAAATACAGAGATTATGGCCCCATAAGCAAAGGTAAATGGTAGACACCCTGACAATATAAAAGATAATAAAACAATGAGATTTGGAGAAGGGAAAAAGAAAGGAAGTTATAGACTATACTAATTCCTTCATCAGTTATAAGCCAGAAAATCAAAAAATAAAGCTAATAGAGTTGTAAGTATAAAAGCTATAAAAGTCAACACTATGGGGCGCCTGGGTGGCTCAGTTGGTTAAGCGACTGCCTTCAGCTCAGGTCATGATCCTGGAGTCCTGGGATCGAGTCCCACATCGGGCTCCCAGCTCAGCGGCGAGCCTGCTTCTCCCTCTGCCTCTCTCCCTGCTCATGCGCTCTCTCTCTCACTCTCTCTCTCTCTATCTCTCTGTATCTAAATGAATAAATAAAATCTTAAAAAA
>NC_138377.1:124288332-124314404 GCF_054177405.1 Leptonychotes weddellii | reverse complement strand
TTTATTTATTTATTTGAGAGAGAGAGAATGAGAGAGAGCACATGAGAGGGGGGAGGGTCAGAGGGAGGAGCAGACTCCCCGCGAGCAGGGAGCCCCACGCGGGACTCGATCCCGGGACTCCAGGATCATGACCTGAGCCCGAAGGCAGTCGCCTAACCGACTGAGCCACCCAGGCGCCCAAATAAATAAAATCTTAAAAAAATAAAAGTCAACACAATGAAAAAGAATATAATCCAGTAAAACTAAATGAGGAAGAGGATGGAAAAGATGGAAGAAATACACTGATTTCAATATTGCTCATAGAAACAGAAAATTGAAGATTATCACTGGAAAGTAACAACTAGAGAACACAAGTATAAAACTTCCAAATTATGAGGATAAAATACAAACACAGAACAAAAACAATAACTATAATTAATTTACCCACAGAGCTTATATAGGAAAAGATTTTTTCAAAAAGCATTAAAAACAGAAATTAATATGTAATATTATGACAGAACAAGTCAAAGTCTGCCTATCTGTCATATTAGTAATGATGTGGTGAAATATACTTATTCAAAGAAAAAAATCCAAACAAGTACTTGCATAATGGTTAAAAAGAACAAAGCACTCTCACAATTCCAGCCCCTCTTTTTGCAAAAATTGACAAACTGACCCTAAAATTGATATGGGAATGCAAGGGACCCAGAATAGCCGAACCAATCTTGAAAAAAATAATTAAAGGACTCACAGTTTCTGATTTCAACACTTATTATAATCAACAGAGTATGATACTGGCATAAAGATAGAAATAAAGATCAATGAGATAAAACTGACAGTCCAGAAATTGTCTGCCACTGATCAGTTTTATGGGCAATTGATTTTTGGAAAGGGTGCCAAGACAATTCAATGGGGAAAGAATAATCTTTTCAACAAATGATGCTGGGACCAACTGTATATCCACATGCAAATAAATGAAGTTGGACCCCTACCTCACACCATATACAAAAATTAACTGCAAATGGGTCAGACCAAATGTAAGAGTTAAAACAATAAACACTCAGAAAAAAACATAGGAGTAAATCTTTGTGACCTCGGATTAAGCAATGGTTTCTTAGATATGACACCAAAAGCACAAGAAACAAACAAAAAATAAATAAATTTGACTTCATCAAAGTGAGAAGACACTGTGCTTCACAGGACAGCATCAAGAAAGTGAAAAGGTAATCCACGGAATGGGAGAAAATATTTGCAAATGTTTGTAAACATCCGTTAAGGGACTTGTATCAAGAATTTATGAGGAACTCTTAACAACTGAATGATAAAAAGACAACCCACATTTTTAAATGGGCAAATGATTTGAGATTTGAATAGATATTTCTTCAAAGAAGATCTACAAATGGCCCATAAGCACATGAAAAGGTGCTCTGCATCATTAGGCATTGGAGAAATGCAAATCAAAGCCACAATGAGAAACCACTTCATGCCCACTGGGATGGTTTTAATCAAAAAGATTGACAATAACAACTGTTGGCAAGGACGTGGGGAAATTGGAACCCTCCTAACATTGCTGGTGGGAATGTAAAATGGTGCAGCCACTTTGAAAAGAGTTTGGCAGTTCCTCAAAAAGTTAAATATAGAGTTATCATTTGACCTAGCAGTTCTACTCCTAGGTATGTATCCCAGAGAAACAAAACGTATGTCCTATCAAAACTTGTACAGAAATGTTAATAGTGGCATTATTCCTAAAAGTCAACAAGTGGAAATTACTCAAATTCCCATCACCTGATGAACTGATAAGCAAGTTGTGCCATATCCATACAGTGGACTGTTATCCAGACATACAAACAAATGAAGAACTTACAGACATAACAATGTGGATAAACCTTGAAAACATTATGGTGAATGAAAGAAACTCGACGCAAAAAGCCACATATTGTGGGATTCCATTTCTATGAAATATCCAGAACAGGCAAATCCAGAGAGACAGAAAGAGTATTCATCATTGCTGGGGCCTGGGAGGAGGAAGGAATAGGGAGTGAGTGCTGAAAGGAATGGGGGTTCTTTTGGGGGTGATGAAAATATTCTGGAAGTAGAGTATGTCGATGACTGTCCAACTCGGTGACTATACATGAAGCCACTGGATTGAACACGTGGAAAGAGTAAGCTCTATGGTATATGAGTTATTTCTCAATGAAACTGTTATTAAAAAAAGGATAAGCCATTTCTATGTAATTTTCAGAATACATATATAAAAAAGAAAAGAAGCAAAGTGAAGTAGAGTGTGCCATGCATATAAAGAGTAGATAGATAGAGGATAGATGATAGATAGATAGCTGATAGATAGATAGATAGATAGATGATAGATAGATAGATAGATAGATAGATAGATAGATAGATAATAGATAGATGATAAATAGATACTGATAGAGGTGGGAAGGGATCCAACTTTTCATTCTATGCTCTTGTGCTTTTTGGTGTTTGTACTATGTGCAGATATTACATCTGTTAAAATAATAAGAATTCAATAACATAAGGAAGAGTGTAATCACCAGCATATAAAAGAGATCGACAAAACGTTATCCACAAAAAGATGGCAGGGGAGGATTCAAGGTGAAAAGATAACTCAATATAAGCCTGCAAAGATTTGCTGACTTCATTTGATGAGAGTCAAGGACATTTTAAAAGGACAGAAAGAACTAAAAGAGCAAAGGGGTAAAGATTCCCTGGGCTGTATTTGTGTCAGGTCGAAGTGTGGGACTTTATAGATGAGGCAGGTCTTTGGAAATGTAAGCATGTCAATTGTCACTACTAAAAATTGCAATGACATTTAACAACTGCTCTATTACTCACTTAAATAAGGAAAGAAAAGAATAGGCAAAACTATATACCAAGCATTGTCTTTAATGTGTAAGCGTACTATATTGAACATCAAAAGTAATGATTATCCTTGTTCAATGCTTTCTATCACATGTTACATTTTAGAGAAAAGCTGTAAATATGAAACCAGAGGCCTCTGATTCTCTCGCAATTCCTCCCTTCCTCCTTGTCCAGCCTTCTTGCCCTCCATACTTTTGATCTACCTGAAAGAAGGAAGGAAGGAAGGAAGGAAGGAAGGAAGGAAGGAAGGAAGGAAGGAAGAAACTTCCAAAGCCATGTGTGTGGGAAGACCTCAGAGCTCAGCACCACTCCCCCTGCATCAGAGTGTAACTACTGGTCAAGGCCTTAGCAGAGTTCTGGGGCACCAAGTGCTGAGAGACAACAGCAAATTCATCCAGAGCTGCTGCCTCCATCCATCAGCAGGTGTAGACGACATAACCACTGTAGAAAGTGTTATGCAATCCTCTTACCATCATTTTCATTACGCATGCTATCACACTTGGGAGCATTAAGATTTTCTGCCAAGGGCTGAAACAGGACCTTAGAGGTGCATTCTTGCACTCCCAAATCCAAGACTGTACAATTTACATCTGTTAAAATGTGCATGTCCTTCAACCCATTATTCCTATTCTAGATATTTGTCTTAGAAAAATATTGGTGTCTGTGCAAAATAATTCATATATGAAGATGTCTGTTGCACCGTTGTTTGCACAAAACCAGAAAAAGCTAAATGCCCATTACTATGGAGATGATTGGCCAAGTTGTGATGCATCCATATTGTGAAGAACACCATGGCATTTAAAAAGAATGATCTGGGGCGCCTGGGTGGCTCAGTTGGTTGAGCGACTGCCTTCGGCTCAGGTCATGATCCCAGGGTCCTGGAATCAAGCACTGCATGGTGTTCCTTGCTCAGCAGGGAGTCTGCTTCTCCCTCTGCCTGCCGCTCCCCCTGCTTGTGCTTTCTCTCACTCTCTCTGACAAATAAATAAATAAAATCTTTAAAAAAATAAAATAAATAAAAAGAATGATCTGGATCTACATATACTCACACGGAAAGCTTTCCAAGACATATCAACAAGGGGAAAAAAAATCAAGCCTCAGAAACATGTGTAGAATGAGATGTTTATTCAAAACATCTCTATACATATAAGAATATAAATGTACCAGAAAAGAAATGAAAGAATTCATATCCCATTGATAATGGTTGCCAAGGGTAAAGAGATTGGGAAAATAATTGAAATTTAAGTATTTGATTTCTTCTTTATTGTTTGAATTTTTTTTTTACAACCAAATAGCTTTCTGTATTACTTGTGTCATAAAAAAAAAAAAGTAACCCACTGACTTTGCAAAAAATTTTTAAAAAGACAAAACACATAAAGAAGACATTTAAATTAACTTTAATCCTCTTGCTCTGAAATATCTACAATTAATATTTGAATACGTTTTCTTCCAGCATTCCGTGGACCTTTTTATTATAAAGTGTTCAAGGGATTTAAAACTTCAAAATGCCCAGCACAGAGCATAAGCTGACAATGGAGGGCAAGGGTTGTAGCCTCCAGTTACATTTCTATTAAAAACCAACCCAACACTGCATGTGCACAGCCATTTCAAGGAAGTTTTAAAAACTGGTATCAAAGAAAATAAGAGAAATGAAATGCCCTGAAGACCCAAAACAGACTCTACCGTGGGCTTTTGATTGCCGCGGCCTCTACATCATCCATTTTAAAATATCCTGCAATTGTGTTAGGTCGCTTTTATAATTCAAATAGATCTTGATCATCTTTTGAGTTCTTTGAGGAGTCAAATGTTTTAAAAATGAAATCTTACACCTGTTTATGATAGTTCTCATCTGCACTATAACCTCTACCAAGAAACAATTCCTCAACACCCCAAACCACGGTCTAACAAACATGCCCATGCTGGAATATGAGAGGGGTCTCTAACAACCACGAGGCTGAGGGAGGTGAGCTGAGAAAAATACCACCGTACCTCAGAGGAAACCCAGTGATAAACCCCACTTTATAACTGTTCCCGCCTGGGAAGCACAGATGGGATGTCTTACTTCTCTCACTGTCTGCGTCAAAGAGACAAGGCCTATACCAAACTCATAATCAGGCAGTGCTTTGGGGGCATTTTCTTGGTGACTACTGGTGTGTGAGCACCACCACCACCCAACCTGGTATGGAGGAGTCCCCATGAGCAGCACTTCCTGGGGAAAGACAGAGAAATCCCAGAAGTACATGCTGGATGTTGTGTTTCTTAATTCCTCTACTAGTTCAGCATATCAGAGAGTAGACATCATTGTGTTTCAACAGAGGAGAGTTGAAACAGGCAAAGGGGAAAGAGGTGAAATAAAGGGAAAAAAACATAGAAGAAGAGTAAAAATCCTCGTTGGAGAGAGTAAATGCCAAAATTGATGGTGCAGAAAATGGAATCAGTGTAGTGGAAAAAAAGTGGAGAGTTATGCTCAGACTTAAAAGAAAGGGATGGACAGACTAAAATGATACTAAAATGATAATAGATAAAATGATGTATAGAAGATAGTGGAACAATGCTCTGACATATTCATGATTGAGATTCCTGAATAACATACCACACTAAATAAGAAAATAATTACCTAAAACATAGTAAGAGAAAGTTTCTCTTAGGTCAGTCATTCTCGAAACATGGTCTGCAAACTTTTGGGGGTCCCAGGACACTTTCAGAGAATCCACAAACTTGAAACAATTTTCATAATAATAATGACATTATTTGCTCCTTTTCAGGGAGTTGCTATTTGCATTGACTGCACAAAAGCAACAGTGGGTGAACTCTAATGCCCAAACTTCAGAAAGCACCAGAGCAGTGGAATCAAACTGAATTACTAGCCATCATACTCTTCCCCCCATGCATTTGTTGTTGTTTTTTTTTAAATGCCAGTTTCATTTAAGAATGTCTTTGCTCCAACAGTACAAGTAGTAACATTATGAAATCCTGGCCCTTTTATATTCTGAACATTACACTATGGTACTGAGCCTCCAAGACATCCCAGTGGTGTGCACCACCCAGTATTCACACTTTCATCTAGTCTCCCCCATCGAATAGGGACCACTTTGTAACCAAAAGGATATGGCAGAAATAACGGTATGTAACTTCCAAAGCTAAGTCATGAAGATATATTGCCTTCCTCCTTGCTGTCCTAGATCTCTCCCTCTGGGGAGGCAACGGCCATGTTGTGAAGACACACAAGAAGCCCTCTAGACAGGTCCTCATGGAGAGAAATTGAAGTCTACTGCCAGTAACCAGCATTGATGAGCTAGGCATGTGAGTGAGCCATCTTGGAAATGGATCTTCCAGCCCCAGTCAAGCCTTCAGATGATGCAGTCCCAGACAACATCTCGATTGCAACTTCATGAGAGCATCTGAGCCAGAATCACCAAGTGAGGCTTGCCCTAGATTCCTGACCCACAGCAACTGTGTGAGATAACAAACGTTTATGTTTGTGTTCAGCTGCTGTTTGCAGATAATTTGCTATACCCTCACAGATAGGCAGGAAGCCCCATGCCACCTGGAGAAACACAACGAACGCTCCAAGAAAGTTGCTGGCAGCATTAGTCACTTCTTTTCATAGAAGAGCATTTTTACTGAATAAGTAACTGATACATTAGAGTTACTCAGAAGCAGGCACGTGGCAGACTTTTTCTCAAAAATGAGCAAAGAGAACCTATCACTTCAAGGACAACTGACAGCATTGGTTGCCAGTGATAAAATTTGGACTTTTGGAAGGAAATTCGAGTTTTGAGAGATTTATATCTGCCACTGTGAGTCTGACAGTTTGCTGACACGTTAAGTCTTTTCCGATGAGATAGTAGCCAACTAATTAATGTGATTTTTTAATATGGTATAATGAAATGTGTCCGCATTTGGAAGATCTATAATACTCAGCAAATTAACATTTTCCAAATGACCAATGCATGATATCACAAAAGATCCATTTGAAATGCAAGACAGACCAGCGAGTTTTAATGTAACCAGGGATGAAGAACTCATTGATACAGTTTCAGAGTCCACATTGGCACTCACCTTTAAGGAACTACCACTTGCCAAGTTTTGGTATAGTATCAAAGAAAAATATACATAAATAACCAAAAAGTCTCTAAAACTACTCCTCTCTTCACCAACTACATAACCATGTGTCACTGGATTTTCTTCATCTATTTCAATAGAAACAACATAATGCAGCAAAGTGGGTGAAGAAGCAAAGCTGAGAACTTACTTACCTGATTTTTAGTTACCCCCACTTAAAGAGATTTGCAAAAATACAAGCCAATGCCTCTCTTCTGATTGAATTTTATTTCGTTTTGGAAAATATAGATAGTCTTCATAAAAATGTGCTGTTTATGCCAAGATTGAATGAGTTTATGATTATATTTTAGATTAATGAATATTTTTTAATTCTCAGTTTTTAATTTGTAATATGGCAAATAATTGATAAATATATACTGCATGAACAAAAGGTTGCAGGAGAAGGTCCTCAAAAATTGTTAAATCTGAGACCAAAAAAGTTTGAGACCTGCCTTACATGTGGAAGAAGACGTGTGTGCCTGGTTGAAGGGGTCACCTTTCTGTGATTCAGAATCAGTTGGGTCATGCTGTGGGATCACAGTGGCTTACAGCAAGAAAGGTTTATTTCTTGCCCACACTGTAGGTTCCTGATGACACAGCACTACATAGGAAACTTCCAGTCATCATGACCGAGGGAAAGGAGGGCCTGGCAAAGCATGAGTGGGTCTCACAACTCCCGCCTAGAAGGAACACGTGTCCTTGAGTGAGGCAAGTCATAGGGACACACCTGACCTGAAGAAAGGCAGTCACTTCTTCCTGCATGGGCACCAAGTACAAGAGTTGTGATAGAGTATATGACCCCACATCCCAGACAAAAGTCAAGTGAAGGGATCCACACCCTACGTACATGGCTTTAACGTCAGGAATAAAGGAAATCAGGCCAGTGCACATGCAGAGAGAGAAAAGGTTACCTAAAAAAGGAAATAAAGTCACTCTGGCTTCAATCTTTTCTGCAACTCTGAATGCCAAAAGACAATGGATTAAAAACCACAGAGATGTAAGGATTAAACGATGTGACCCAAGAATTATCTTGGTCAGGTTTCAAGGCAACAGAAACCCCTCTGAGTTTTTTAAGGGCTCCGAAATCCACCACCCTTGACTGCAAATCTCAAAGGCATTTTCCAGCTGACTGAGAAAGGAGCAACAGGAAGAGCCGAGAAATGGGAAAACCATGTTGTAAATGAAATGGTGGTGAACCCTAAAACCACTTAAACGGAGATGAGACTAAACGCTTATCATAAATCTGGTCATAAAAGGGAAGGCAAATAACAAAAATTATTCTTGCAGAGTATATAAGAAGTATATAAGTATATAGTATATAAGAAGTAAACCTTTAATAATATCATTTAGGATCTAAAATTTCAGATAATAGAAACAAGGTAAGCAAGTGGGAATATAATGAAGTAAAGTTTTTAAATTCCTATTTCTGAAACCAGATATTACTTCCTTTTTGAGTCTGGTATTTGGTGAAGCATAGGCTGAAAGTTTCTAAAAATTTAATCTTAATTAGTCATAGAAACCAAAATTACAGATATAAATGCAGATATTCATAGATCTATAACTATATATTTTTCCAATAATATAAAAAGATAAAAATAATAAAGCCATTTATAAGGAAACAAAAGAAAAATTTTAAAACAGTAAAAAAGAGGGGGGAGGGCCAGATATTATCAATTATGATGATGTTTGAAACTAAGCCAAGCTCTTCCCATTAGAGTGATTCTCTAATGGGAAATTAAATGTGTTGTTTATAAAAGGCATTCCTAAAATACGGTAGAAAAAATTAAAAGGGAAATAAGGAGCAAAGTATATCAAGCAAAAACAAAGTCAAGGTATCAATTTACTTTACACAAAATAAAGTTCAAGAAAATAAAAGACACAACAGACTACAGAGATGGTTATTTTATCCTGATAAAAATCACAACTTATAATGAAAAAGTAACCACAGTGAATTTTTATGTGTTGAATAACCTTGTGTCCACGTACCTGTAGGAAGTGTAAAGTAAGAGGAAAAATTAATACGAACAGAAATGACGGAAAGACTAGGGTCAGACTGTGATGAATCAGGAAGGTACAAACTTAATAAGGACATAGAAACAGGAGTACAATTTTTAAATTAATATATAAAAGAATAAGAGAATTTGATGCTTGGACTCCAACTTATCTAAAATTCATGAAATATAAAATTGATCATATCATTGGCCTGAAAAATAAGTTCAGTAAATTTCAAACAGCAGTAGTTACATGGGCCATATTTGCATATAAAGCTTCCATGAGATTAAAAATTCATTTTTAAAAGGGGGGAAATTTGACCGAGTGCCGTGTAAAAAAGAATTAATATCAAGGTATTATTAAAAAAAGGAATCAAGAATGGCTTATATTTTAGAAAATCAATTAATATAATTCATAATATCAGTAGTTCATAAAGAAAAACGAATCTCTTATTTTTTAAATACACACTGAGATGGAACTTGATAAAAATCAAATTACACTTCTGACATCAAAAAATATATATATTCTTAGCAAATTGAGAAAAGGAACATGGTTTATTAACATTTTTTAAATGCCTACTTTAATGAAAGAAAAAAATATCACCATTGACGGCAAAACTCTGGAAAAGTGAGGACCAAGACAAGTATATGCATTTCCCCCCGCAAAGAGATTGCCTATTCAACTAGGCAAAAAAGTATATAAAAAATTAAATATAGTTGTTATATGACAAAGCAATTCCGCCTCTAGATATGTACCCGAAAGAATGCAAGAGAGAGTCAAACTGATCCTGTCACCAATTTCTCACTAAGGCCAAAGGTAGAAACAACCTAAGTGTTTATAAATCAGCGGATGAAGGGCTAAACGAAATGCTCTATACAGACACTGGAACACAATTCAGCTGTAGAAAGGAACGAAATTCTCACCCATGCTACATACAACACAAGTGAAGCTTGAAAACATGCAGAATAAACTACACCAGACACTAAAGGTCAAAAGTAACCTCAGAGGTTACCGGCTGTGGGCGGGAAGGAGAAATGGGGATTTATTGTTTAGCACTTCTGTTTGGGATAACGAAAAGTTCTGGAAATGTATAGTGATGGTGGTCTCACGGCACAGTGAATATACTCAGTGTCACTGAGTTATACACCTAAATAGGGTTTAAATGGCAAATTTTATGTTATGTATATTACACCACGATAACAAATGCAAAGAGAAATTAAATCTAGAAAAAGAAAAATTATAATTACTGCCTATAGCTTAAGCTGTCATAATGGTATACCTGGAAAATAAAGAAAAATAAACTGAAAAATTACTAGAACATACTAGAGTTTAATAAAGAGACTAATTACAAAATAAATAAAATCTAATAATTTCCCATATACCAATATTTATAAATTTATGTATAAATATAATTTATAGTACTTATAAAATGTATTAAAAGCAAAGATTCCAGTTTTAAGAAAAAGTTAAAAATATAAAATACTTAGGAAAAAAACCTAAAACATCCTGTAAGAAGAAAGCTATAAGCTTTATTGAATGACTTAAAAAGAACATCTGAAAAATGGACAGACATATCATGTCCCCAAATGGGAGGGCTTAATATTGTGAACATGTCGATTATCACCAAATTAATCAAGAAGTACAACTAGGGGCATCTGGATGGCTCAGTCGGTTAAGTGTCTGCCTTCGGCTCAGGTCATGATCCCAGGGTCCTGGGATCGAGTCCTGCATCAGGCTCCTTGCCCAGTGGGGAGCCTGCTTCTCCCACAGCCTCTGCTCTTGTTCTCACTCTCTCTTGAAAAAGTAAATCTTTAGGAAAAAAAAAAAGAAGTACAACTAAATCTCTATCAGAACTTTTAACGTAAAAAAAAATCCACAAATGCATCTGGAAGAATAAATATATTAAAATCACTAAGAAAAGAAAAGATACAACAATCTAAAATACTTTACTAGTACTAAGATGTGCCCAGTGACCGATTCATTTCACATGTATGTAATAAAAAGCACCCAGCACACACTATATGCCCTGTGCTAGGACACAGTGATGAACAAGACAGACAAGGTCCCTGCCCTCATGGGCCAGTGGGCGGAGGGCATTTAGCAAATCTGGCGACAAAATACTTAACTCTTTTCCCTCCACCTGTCCTAGGTTCATTGGTTGTGGCTCTGAGGCTCAGATTGCAGAAAGACAAACTGACAAGAGAAAAATTGTTAACACGTGCATCCTGCAGAATCTACATGGGTGAACTCAGTGCTGAGTAACTTGGAGGGGTGGTTACAACTTGAGGTTTATGTGGCATTTTAACAAAGAACAATAAATTGGCAGAGAAGTGGCAAGATAAAGGAAAAGGGGTCTAGGCGTTTAGGGGCGGCACACTGTGGCAAGGTAAACATATGGGGGAAACTAATAGAAAGTGAGCGTTGCTTGTGCTTTGGTGAGGTGTGCGCTGGGCTGATAGGCGTCTGGAGTCCTGGGGAGCTCTGCCCTTCCCGGGACAGGAAGGGGAGACACCTTTGCAAATTCACGCCCCGCTTTGAGGCAAGGAGGGGAAAAAAAGCTTTTCTTGTGTCTGCTTCTTCTCAGTTGCCTTCGGCTCAAAATAACCTTCATGATAAAGTAGATACTTGGGGTGGCGGATTTTGATACCAAGAGGAAGGGGGGGAGTTGCAGTGAACCCTGTGGAGGAGAGAAGCGGGATAAAATGCACAGAGCTGACCCAAAGGGGATTATCCCCCCAGAAAAGACCGTCAAGGACCCGGAAGGTCGATCATGTAACAGCTGAGATTTGGAGTGGGGAGTCAGCTGTGAGGAAAGCCTGCTGAGAGCATTCCCCCAAAGGGAACAGTGTGCACAAAGGTCCTGAAACAGGAGGGTTCAGGGACGTTTGCATGGCAGCCGGCCAGAGGAGGGGGGATGGAGAGCTGTCCACAGAGGTTTGGTCAGCAAGAGATTTTGGCAAGAGATTCTATTTGGGTAAGGAGTGTATTTTATCATGGTAAGGTACTTCGGTACGGATTTTATTTTATTTGGACGAAAAGGACAGATTTGAAAGATGAGGCGGCACAATCCAACACATACTCTCAAAGCATCAGGCTATCTGCCGTGTGAAGAATGTGGGGGCACAGGGAATAGTTGGGGCACTGAGGTGACACAGGAAGAAACCAGTGATGGCTTGTCCAACCCAGGTGACAGAGAGGATGGAGAAACTTGTGGTATGGGACAGGAGAAAGTTCTCCAGAACAGACCTGAACATACATAGAAACTGACTACATGATAAATAATAGTGTTTCAAATCAGTGAAGAATAAATTACATAACAAATAATTTCGATAGGGTAAGCTCTTCCTTTGGGTAAAAATTCAGTCGCGAGGGCGCCTGGGTGGCTCAGTCGTTAAGCGTCTGCCTTCGGCTCGGGTCATGATCCCAGGGTCCTGGGATTGAGCCCCATATCGGGCTCCCTGCTCAGCGGGAAGCCTGCTTCTCCCTCTCCCACTCCCCCTGCTTGTGTTCCTGTTCTCGCTGTCTCTCTCTGTCATATAAATAAATAAAATCTTTAAAAAAAAAAATTCAGTCGCGACCCTACCTCCAGTCTTACACCAAAATAAATTTGATGTAATTGAAAATGTCAGTGGGATGCGTGGCTTCGCCATTGCTTTAGGAAGGGGGACAAATGTATCACCGGAATTTTCAGCCCTTTAGAACAACACGCAAGAGTTTGAATTTGTGAAATCACGAAAGGAAAGGGACCAGACAAGAAAATGAAAATTGCCACCTTGTCGTCTTTCCCTGGGCTCCTTTTGGCTCTTTCTCAGATTCTCCTTTCTTTCGATGACTTAGACAGCATTGAGGAATGCTAACCAGCTGTTTGGGAGAATGTCCCTCAATTTCGATTTGTCTGTTACTCTCATGACTAGACTGGGATTCTTGTTTGGAGAGGAAGAGCAGGGAGGTGAAGAGCTACTTGCAACGTATCGAGTTATGGCATCCTGTCAATGTGACTTCTCATGCTCACCAGGATCACCGGGCTGAGGTCCTGTTTGTCAGGTTTCCCCACTGTGAAGTTCCTCCTTCTCCCTGGCTCCGTGCGGCCCTCTTGGGAAGGAAGTGACTCCGTGCGGTCATGTGCAAGGACTGGGGAGTTAGATTCCACCTCCTTGGTTGCCCAGGGTCCCACATCATTTGTTTGGAATTCCTCTGCGTGGGAGATCTGTCTACCCTCCTCCATGTATTTATTTATCCAATCATTATTTATATCAGTATGGACTTGTGGATATTTATTTTATACTTGGGCTTCTAATCTAAATACTACTTTATTTATTTAGTTGCTCAGATCGTTCCTGCTTTGGCCACTGGGAGCTCTTCCATGGTCCCTGGGACCTTTGACACTTCCCATCGCTTTCTTTTTTGAGCACTTCCTTACTCGCGGGCACTACAAGATGCTTCCAGGCTCATCTTCTATATTTCCTGTGCCAGACCTAAAATCAGTCACTTCCCCAAGGATCCTTGGTTCCTGCAGTTGAAGAACTGAATTCGAAACCAAGATCCAGACACCAGGTGTTAATTACTTTTTTTATAAATCTGATATGATTCAGTGCTGTCAAGGATGTGTTAAGAAAAAAAAAAAACTGGCACTTTCACCCATTACCGATGAAGGAGCAAATGATACAATTTTTCTGGGAAAGTAAATTTTCAATGTGTATACAGCCTTAAGACTTTTTACACAAATTTTGATATTGTTTTCTCACATTTGACGTTCTAAAGTGCAAAGATTTTCTGCCATATTATGTATAACAGCACAATATTAGAAAAGCCAAAGAACATGGAAATGATGAAATAAAAGAATAGGAATAAGAATAAATTATTCGTATATGATGACTAGGGAAATAAATAGATACATACGCACACGGGTGTTGTGGGGGAATGGTTTTTGTGTGAACGAGAAACAGTAACATTTTGTGTGTGTGTGTGTGTGTTTGTATTGAAATATATAATTTGTTTATAAGGAAACATCTTTTAAAGTGGAAGGAAAATTTCTAAAATATTAACAGTGATGGCACCTGAATGACAGGATTATGTCATTTTTATTCTGTTTCTTCATATTTTTTTCCTGTTTTTCCAATATTCTTTTAAAAGCTGGTACTTATAAAAAACTAAACATAAAGTGTTTTTATCACCTTAAATAGCTATGTACAGTGGACGTCTAAGTGATTCCTGTTGGCTGTTTGGATTTTGTGGACGAGTGGTTTTTCTCTTCACTGAGTGACGCCATGATTTTTTGGCAGTAGGTTCCTCATCAGCAAGAGAGGAGGAGGGCCTTACACGGGAGATGAATGTACTGTCCCCAAATCACACAGCAGATTTTTAGCAATACTTGAACTGCACACAGCAAGGGACTCTGGTGTGAGACTGGACTAAAGGCCAGGCGCCAGAGCCCTCGGGATTGATTTGCTCTGTCCCTGTTCTCTTGGCCATGCTAACTCCTGAGAAACACACCTTTCTGCGTCATTGGGAGGACTGGGGAAAGGAGCCGACAAGCCTCAAAGTATCATGGGGAACAGAGCATGTTGAGATTACAAAGCCAAGCGAACTTGGCTTTCAGATGTTGGCAAGTCGGGTAATTAATTCACACGGGACTTCGAGATCTGGATTTGTTTTTCTCTTATGTGAATCTGGGTTTGTTTTGGTGGAGAAGTCAGTAATAATTTTGTGTTGTCTTCCCCAGCTACAGAGCTAGGTCATGTGACTCAAAGTTTTACCAAAAGCAGCACTTTTATTCTGTAAAGTTGCCAAGGCAACACCAACTGCTTATGGCATCATGTGACGGAGGGGACACAGACTGATTTTAGAAGCCTAAAATTATCACTCAATCTGCTCACCAAAATCCTGAAACAGCCAAGATGGCCCCAAGCCCAAGGAAAAGCTTCATAAATACTGCCCTGTATAAATGATGATGCTGATGAATTATGTATTGTTCTCTGAAGTCTGGTGCCACAGCTTCAAATCACATGCTAAAAACATACTCAAGACCAACATACGCTGGACGTGCAGGACACACCTGCTACTCTGTTACCCATTACAGTTTCCCCAATACCACAAGGGATAAAAATAATTTTTTAGCTTTTGTTAAATGGACTTGAAAAATTAAAATCTATTTTTATTTAAGTTAAATTATATCTCAAATAGTTCTCATTCAAGATATGCTGAAGATGAAGAATAAGAATGATACTTTTCGACTAGAATATATAATTCCATAGTAAGTGAGAATATATATATATATATATATATACACACAGTAATTGTTTCAATATGTTTATGATAATAAACAACAGTACATGGACCCTGGTAGGAGTCTAAATTTTAGAGGTTCCCAGAGAGAATTAATTACATGGACAGACTCCAGAGAGGTATAACCCAATTCTAAATTGATCATTTGTCAGGCATTTAGAGGCAGGGAAACTGGTCTCAACCTCTCCTCATCCCCTCTTAGAGAACAGATAAACTAGAACAGAAAGCAAAAACTGGACTCACTGCAAAATGCAATACTTGATCATATCATGTTACCCAAGCTTTATACTTTTTGTTCTCAAAACACTTTGAAATTAGATGGTTGCATTGAAGGGTATGTTTTTGCTGACAAAACGGGTAAGATTATTGTTGAGGAAAAATATACAGAGGATAGATATTTCTTGTAAGCAGAAAGACTTCCTGGCTCTTTATATTTAATTTTGCAAAGATGAATAATTGAGCACTCACTGCGTGCAGGAGTGTGCTAGGCTCTATGGGGATGACAAGACGAACACAATATCATTTCCTCCAAGGACATGAGATAAAGGGACAAATAACTAGACCAAGATAAAAAGAAGTAAAACTGAAAGCAAAGGGACTATTGGATTACAGGAAAGGTGAAGTTCTCTCTGGCAGGAAGGACCAGGAGGGCTTCATGGAAAAAGTCATATTTGGAAAATGAGCTTGCAGGATGAGGAAGACTTTAAATTGAGTGGGGAATAGCATGCCGAGGCAGAGACGCAGGTGGGCGAAAGTGGAGGAAGTAAGTGAGAAGCTCGGGTGGAAAGCAAAGAGGAAAAGTACATTCAGGAAGTTGTTGGAAGAGAGTCTAAGGGTAAAACAGAGGTGGGACCAGGTCCTAGAGGAAGCTGAGCATCATTTTGAGGTTCTGGACTTTATTCTGAGAACAAACACAAGTGGTGATGACTCAGGGGTGCAAGACTGACGTGTACACTAAGAAGATTGATTTGGAGACTGTCCATTGAATGAAGGCGAACCCAGAGGAGTGGGAGTCGTGTTTTGGGGCTCATAGAAGTCACGTAGGTGGGAGGCACTGGAGATGGGGACTGGGTAAGTGGATGAGGAGGCAGATGGCCTTAAGATGCACATGGGGGGTGCCCAGCAGAACTTGTGGCCCGCTGGGTGCATGGGGGAAGGAGGGGGTGCTCGTAGACAACACCAGTGCATGTTCTAGGAAGACAAGCAGCTCTCTGACCTCCCTTCCAGCTGGAGTCTGGCTTTGTCTCTCGAGCTTCTTCTCCTTCCCTACCTTCTATGGAGGGTTGTGTGAACATGTGTGCCCAGTGTGCATGTCCCTGTGTCTGTCTGATCAGAGCCAGAAGGAGAGAAAGAGGAGACATAGACGTGGGAAGGCTAGGTCATTGTCAGAGAGTCTAGAAGAGAATCCAGATCATGGCGCCCGAGAGAATCGGGGACCGAAAGTGAATACAAAAGCGGGCGTCCCAACTTTGATCCCTTTAATGCATGACAGGATGAAGAACCAGATTCATTTTAAATGATTTTTTCCCTAATGATGTTTAAATCCTGGAGGCCAGACTCCAGAATTGAAACCTAGGGATCACGGCTCCAAGAGGGTTGCATGCATCACAGACCGTGGTTGGTTTGGTTTGGTTCTGAGGATGGCAAGGCAGGAAGAGGTTTTCAACCTAATGCATTACTTTTCCTGTTAAAGGTAAAGGCCTAAGTACCAACATCCAGGAGGCATCATCATCGTGAAGTGACTGCCCTGTGATCCGTGACTATTGTAGAAATGGGCTTGTTCACTCACCACTAACCACAGGTGGCTTCAGTAAATACAGTGAATAAGTAAAAATTCAGATCCTCGACGTAGCTGCAAAAGTAGCTCTTAGAATATTTTAATCTGCTATAAACTGTGCATGTGCATTATAACGTCACACCTGCATCTAAATCCAGATTATGAAGATACACACAGTACTTTGTAAGTCATCTTATCAAACAATTAAATTGGATTTTTGGTGCCCAACTTAACCAAACTTCTCTGAGTGATCATTTAACCTGTATGAATATGAGGTTTGATAGGTATGTCTCATTTTAAAGGTAATTCAATTTAATTTTGGAGAATTTTTAAAAATATGGAAAGGTAGAAAAAAGCTATCTTTTGCCCAACCCCCAAGTAACAACTGTTTCCATGTTGATATAGTTGCTTTAATGTTTTCTTCTCCGCATAGATTTCCTGGTCGTTTTCCAAATTATAGTTTATGTGTAAATTTGTATCACTTAATACAAGTATTTCCAGGTCATTATAAAATTTCCATAATTATTATTTTCACAGGTAAATAACATTCCATCAGATCAGTATACCATGATTATTTAATTATTCCCCTATCATTGAAACTTCAGGTACCTGATACTTTTGCTAATAGAGGAGCATCTCATTGTATATTTTTTTCCTGCTTAGGTTTTTCCCTTGAAATGTGTTCTCAGAAGCAGGATTGCTCATTTAAGCATAATTGTATTTTAATCAGAATAGCCTCACCCGATGTATAAATGCAGTGTCTCCCATTTCTCACAGGGAGAAGAACAAACAGTCGTGGCATTTCACGCGGCAAGCTTGCAAAGAGAGCATCCCTCTCTCTTTTTCTGGTTTTCTGTCAGGCACGCAGGGTCGAAAAGCAGGAAGGGTAAACTAAGGCTGGTGTCAGATGAACTGTCCCACTGGAAAGATGATTAGACACTACAGAGAAGTATGTGAAGCCCACTTACTTGTTGCCCGTCCTCGGGCCCTGACTCTGGGTCTCTGGCCCTCCACCCAGGTGTGATGGACGCTTCCTAACACCTGTCTGAAACGCGACGTCAGCCTCCCCTGTCTGGTGCTCTGGATCCTGCCCCTAGAGCCCCAGAATCATGGAGAAAAGCCATAGCACCTAGACTCTGATGTAATGACAACATCACTCTGGGTCTCTCCCCGACAAAACACATTCTACGGTCCACTTAAACAAAGTCAGGTCTCTTGGTTGAAGATTTTCTCAGTCTTGGTGGTACTCTCTTACTCTGTGAACTCCCAAACAGGAGATAAAGTACACAGCATTTTCCAAACTTAGTTGCCTACAAAAGCCTTTTTCCAAGGACTTCTTTTTTTTTAATTTTATTTTATTATGTTATGTTAATCACCATACATTACATCATTAGTTTTTGATGTAGTGTTCCATGATTCATTGTTTGCGTATAACACCCAGTGCTCCATTCAATACGTGCCCTAAGATGTGGTATATATATACAATGGAATACTATGCAGCCATCAAAAAAAAAATCTTGCCATTTGCAACAACGTGGATGGAACTGGAGGGTATTATGCTGAGCGAAATAAGTCAATCAGAGAAAGACATGTATATTATGACCTCACTGATATGAGGAATTCTTAATCTCAGGAAACAAACTGAGGGTTGCTGGAGTGGTGGGGGTTGGGAGGGATGGGGTGGCTGGGTGATAGACATTGGGGAGGGTATATGCTATGGTGAGCGCTGTGAGTTCCAAGGACTTCTTAAAGGTCTACTGATGGATGGTAAAAATGTTAGGGAACAATACTATGAAATAGTACCTCGCATTACTGCTTCCTCCCTCTGTGTACCCAACCCCCTCTGCCCAGACATTCCTCTGAAATGTGGGACGTCACCCTCCAGCAAAGCACGGTGTTAGCACTTTTGAAAATAAGTGAGCAGGTGGTCACTGCTCCCCGCATTTTATATCCCTTGTATAAATACAAATTAGCCAATTTCTTGTCTTCAAACCACTTTTCTAACAGTGTCTTTGTCCAATAATTTGTGCTCTAGAAAACATATATGTACTTAGGAAGATTATATGGCATGCACCATGAGCAGCGTATCTTTACACTGAAGCTGGCTGAACTCACCTCGAGATCATCAACCATTCATTATGGGGGGTGGGGGCAAGTAAAGAAAGGAAACCACATGTTAAACATCCCTGGAAGCAAAACTCCAGAATAATCTGGGTTTAGGCTAAAATATAGACTTCAGGGATTGGGATGAAAATGGGAACCTGAGGACATACAGCAGTTTTAATGCCTTATTTAGTAGGTTAGTATTCAGAAGTGAGGTTGTACACCCCCTTAAGCAGGCAGTAAACATATTTCTTCTTCGGGAAACCAGGTCATAATTGTCCAACATGGATAAAATGAAAGTGTTTGCTGAGCGTCTCTCTTTGACTTTCTGCTTAATTAAAGAACATATTATATTCAAATATTTCTGAGACACTACAAATACCGTCTTGCGTAAGATGTGAACTTTCCTGGTTACACATCATGGAAATGAACTTTTGACTCAGATCATCCCCAGCTATGGCCAATGTGTTTAGGGTAAATCTTCATTTACAGAAAGAGCCATAATTTTGAGCCTAAATTATGTATAGAAGTTGTCACTCCAATTTGTCTAGTTTTGCTAGAAACTCTACATGAAATATGAGGCCGAGGACTAGGAGCTAGAGCTTTTCATCTTCTGCCAACACGACACCCACAACAAGGCAGCCGTAGACAATGGCCTCAGACACCAGCCTTCCAGGGTCTGGATGGAGCCAAGATGTGTGTGCATGCCCAGTACTAAGTGGAGTCCAGCCTCCTCCCAAAATTGGAACCCTTTGTATACAAAACCCACTGGCTTCCAGGAACTAATTGATAGAAAGCTTAAGCATGCAGTGAAATAATACAAACAACTATAGCTTGAAAAGTAGGGTAGCCAAAGCTCCAGACTATAGATCATAATGTATTCAAATGAGTCAACCCAGAGCTCCAGCTCTTGGACTCTAGAGAATGAGACAGGTTTCTATGTGCTAGGAGGTCACTGCTGACAAGTGAAGAAACATGAGGAGTGTGAATGACCTGCAAAACAGAGCCCAAGAGGACTTGGATCCAGGGAGGACTGCCCAGGAATCCAGACCTTCTAGGAGACAGTCTGCTTCTCTCTCTCTCTTTTCAGAGCCATCTTAACCACAAGTCCTCTGGCTAACTACCTCACCCTGCTGCTCTATCCTTAACATCAGCTACATTCTGAGCGCAACCACGGTTGGCTTTTGACCACCATGGACTCTAGCCAGGGGGTTCCTGAAGACACCAGGGGTTGTCAGAGACAAGCTTTCCCACTCTCTGACCATAAATTGATGGTTTCACTACTCTCATTGAGCTGCCCAGGCTCAGAACCTAGGAGTCGATTCCAGAATTCCCATGTCCCTCCTCCCCAAATATCATCACTCATCAAACTTTGAAACTCTCTGTACTGTCCACCATTCCCCCCAACACACACCACTTATTACACTCCTGAGCTTTCTTGAAAATGTGTCTTGTCATGCTAGACCCTGAGATTCATGAGGGTCAGGGCTACATCTACTTCCTATTCCTGACTCTGTCCCCAGCTATCGTGCCTGGCTCACAGTTGATGCCTGGGCATGTTTGGTGGAGGGAATATGACCCAGCCAATTGTTCTGTTCCATGTGTTTCTTCCCTTGCTTTATATTCTTGCCAACACCATCATCTTTCAACTAAGACTCAATAATACAATGATTAAATTTTGGATAGTGAATGCTGTGAAGAAAATAATGTGTAATAAGAGGACTGAGGCAGGCCATGATTTCACAGATAAAACAAAGATGTCTCTGAGCAGAGGTACCAATGATGGGGAGAGAACTATGTGACCGCCTGGGAGGCGGGGGGAACATTCCAGAGGGAAACAAAAGTGAAGGTAAAGGCCCTGAGTTAGGAATGATGGCATCCTGCTGGAGGGAGAGTGAGAGGGCGAACACAGCTAGAGCACCATTAACCTGGAAAAGAAAAGCTGGAGATGAGGTTGAAGAAGTAGCAGGGACTAGATCATGCCCTAGGTATGTCAAGAAATGTGGATCTTATTCACGTGCAATGGGAAACCATAGCATGGATTTAACTAAGGCATTTAAGTCACCTAAATTAAGTCATTTAAGTCAAAAAATCATGCTGGGTGCCGTCTGCAGAGTGGGTTGAAGGGGACAAGAATAGACAAAAGAGACCCGTGAAAGCATTTATGGAGAAATGTAGGAGAGGGATGGTTGCGGATTGTTCTTGGGGAGAAGTTGAGGGAATAAGTAGTGGTTGGATAACATATATAGTTCAAAGGCAGAACCAAAAGAATGTGCTACTGGGGCGCCTGGGTGGCTCAGTCGGTTAAGCGTCTGCCTTCGGCTCAGGTCATGATCCCAGGGTCCTGGGATCGAGCCCCACATCGGGCTCCCTGCTCGGTGGGAAGTCTGCTTCTCCCTCTCCCACTCCCCCTGCTTGTGTTCCCTCTCTCGCTGTGTCTCTCTCTGTTGAATAAATAAATAAAATCTTAAAAAAAAAAAAAAGAATGTGCTGGTAGATTGGATGTGGCTGATGAGGAAATCTGAGGAGCCAGGGAGGCACCTGGGCCCTGGATCTTGGGTGAATGGTGAGCTGGGGAAGGAGAAAGTTTGCACGGTGGAGACAATGAGAAGTAACAGGAAGAGAATCTGTTGGGGTTAAAGTGAAAATACCATGTGAGCAATTGGTACGCAGCTAGAGTTTAAACAAGAGGACTGGGCAAGGGACATCAGTTTGCGAGTCAGTTGTACATAGAATGTATCTAGATCTGTAGGGATGGGTGAGTTCAATGAGCCATGCGTTTTACTGTCATGAGCTTCCCTTTGGCCAGGAGCCACACAGGTGCATAATGTCCTAATGAGATTGTCTCAACACCTTCAAACATTTGACTTTTACATCTACCTCATGACCCTTAAGGGAATCATTAAACTTTAAGGACTACGTAGAGAAAACAGGGGGAGGAGTGAAAGGCAGAAGAAGTTCAGGAATTCATTTGGCCCCCAGGGAGGCAACACTAGAACACACCGTCTACACCAAGAAATGGTAACGAAAGTCAGGGAAACTCTCCAGCAAGTGTGGCTCCAACATGTCTCGGCAGCAGCAACAAGAGCAATGACCAAGGGCCGGAGATATGGAGACAGAGGTGAGCCAAGCACATCCCCCCAGAGCCTCTGCCTCCACCAATCTCTTAGTCTAGGGATAGCTGGTCTCCAGAGACCTCCTCCATTCAGACCCTTGGGGACGTTCATCAGCAGAATGGTTTTCTTCAAGCACAGCCAGGCCTGGGCAGCCCCAGTACAAGAACTCCAATGAGGGTGCTGGCAAGCTCAGCTCCAGGCTTGGCCATACCCTTCCCCCCAAAGGGCACCCTTCTTCATCTGCAGACCCCTTCGGGTGACCTCTGTGTCTATACCTACTGCTCCCCACCATGAGACTTTGATCCCAAGTTGGGGCTGACCAACTGGATGAGAACCATCATAGCATGGGGACATTTCTGAATTCATAGAAGAGTCAACCCACTGAAATGTCCTGCTGATCCCTAAGGGGAACCATGAAAAACCGAAGAAAACAGTTTATGTTTGTGTAATTCATTCACATTGCTGCCCCAAGTTATAAGTTATTGATCAGTGTTTCTCAGTCTTTAACATCAGAATCGTCTCAAGGGCTTGTTAGAACAAGGACTGAGCCCCACCTCCAGAGTCTCTGGTCTGTTAGGTGTGAATAGAGACCCAAGAATTTGCATTCCTAACAAGTCCCCAGGTGATGCTGTTGTTGCTGACGTGTGGTCCGTGTTTTGAGAACCACTACCGTGAAGTATTCCATTGTGTGACCGTCCCGCAATTTATTTACACTTTCTACTGCCTGTGGACATCCGGGTTGTTTTCACTTGGGGGCCCTATAAATAATGATTCTGTGAATATCCTTGTCCACCACATTTGTTCACATATGTAATGCATTTCTGTTGGGTCCCTAGGAATTTTGGGTCATACCGCATGTGTGTGTTCAGCCTTAGGAGATACTGCCAACAAGTTTTCCAAAGTAGTTGTAACTAATTTACACTCTCAGGAGCAATAAATATTTGCAAGTTCTTGTAATGCACTGCATTCCCACCAACATTTAGGTTTGTGAAGCTTTTAAATCTCTGCCAATCTGTTGACTGTGTATGTGGTTTTCATTTTCCTTTCCCTGGTGACTAATGAGGTGGAGGCCTTTTAATATGTTTATTGGGCATTAGGCTTTCTTTTTATATGAAGTGCCTCATCAAGATTTTGCCCGTTTTTCTAATTGATTTGAATGAGTTCTTTATACATTTTAGATACTAGGTCTTTGTCAGTTACATGTGTTGCAAACATTTTCTTCCATTGTGCAGCTTGTCTTTAATCTTGATGGTGCCTTCTTGTGAATAGCATCTCTTGATTTTCATGGCGCCTGTTTCATGGAGCCTCAAACTACCTGTGGTGAAAGACCTCCCCCCGCCCAAATCAACGGGGGACTGATACTTTTAGAAATTACAACATGATGATTTCATAAACATAAAATTTTTTAAAAGCACTCAAAAAACTTTAAGCATTTTTATGATCAAGAAATGTGTTCAGGAGACCCTCCCCTCATCCCTAAGCCTCACCCAATCTTCTGAGGATATTGTACCCAAGAATGAAGTGAGACTTGGGAATCAGAGTTTTGTACTTATCAATTGACCCTTAAACAGAAGAACATCCAAGTGCCAAGCTTTTTATCATTCAGTAAAAGTCACAATAGACATCTTAGCCTACTTACTCCCAAATATTCCCACACCCATTCTTTTTTTTTTTTTTTAAGATTTTATTTATTTATTTGACAGAGAGAGCTCATGCACACAAGTAGGGGGAGCGGCAGGTAAAGGGAGAAATGGGCTCCCTGCTCATGACCTGAGCTGAAGGCAGAGGCTTAACAACTAAGCCACCCAGGCACCACCTCCCCACCCCCCCACCCCCGCACCCCCGCACCCATTCTTGACCTTCACTGTATTTCTGTCCTCATTCATGAGCCTCCAGTCTCCTTGAAGCACAGGGATGGTTAAAGTCCTGGATGTGATTAAGTCATCTGTACACATGATATATAGTGATAAAAAAAATTATTATGGTTTTAAAATCATGTCTCCCCCCAAAAAATTTTTAATTAAAAATAAATTTAGGGCGCCTGGGTGGCTCAATTGGTTATGCGACTGCCTTCGGCTCAGGCCATGATCCTGGAGTCCTGGGATCGAGTCCCGCATCGAGCTCCCTGCTCAGCGGGGGGTCTGCTTCTCCCTCTGACCCTCTTCCCTCTTGTGCTGTCTCTCATTCTCTCTCTCAAATAAATAAATAAAATCTTTAAAAATAAATAAATAAATTTAAAAAATTAAAATAAAATAATTATGGTTTTAAAATCATGCCCCCCAAAATTCAAAAAAATAGTAAATTTAAAAAATGAAAATAAAATAAAATCATGTCCAAATGTCCCCATAAATTTTTTTTAAATCAGAGTCCAAATGTCAGGTAGACTAGCTGGGTGGCATGCTCATAATATAGCTTGATTGTAGCAAAATATTTAAAAACTTTCCTATAAGATATAATGATAGATAAAATGGTACAGTGAGAACAGGAAGATTACACCATTAAGTCCTAGAAAAGGGAATGTTTGAGCAATATTATTATATAAAAAGAAATTAAAAGGTGAAGTCTGATTTAATAGATATGATCCTCATTTTCTTCTCTGTGAAGAAGACTTTTTTTTTTTTTAAGATTTTATTTATTTATTTGACAGAGAGAGAGACACAGCGAGAGAGGGAACACAAGCAGGGGGAGTGGGAGAGGGAGAAGCAGGCCTCCTGCAGAGCAGGGAGCCTGATGTGGGGCTCGATCCCAGGACCCTGGGATCATGACCTGAGCCGAAGGCAGACGCTTAACGACTGAGCCACCCAGGCGCCCCTCTGTGAAGAAGACTTAAAAATAATTATGTGGTTCCCGCCTGTCACTGTTTCTGTGCCTATCCATCTCAGATTGTGAGCCACCTCGGATAAGTTCACCTCTGCAGTGGGTTTTTTTGCAGATAATCTTTAACAGGTTTAAAAAGTGTCCTTTCGTTCCCAGTTTGTTAAAAGTTTACTGTAAATGAATGCTTGTGTACATGTTTTTCCTACACCTGTTGAAATGATCGTGTGGTTTTCTGCTTGAATCAGGAAACATGGCGGCATGTTCCAATAGACTTTCTCTTCTTAGGCTCTTGAGGGGCATCTAGTTTGTCATCATGTAGCATCACGTCTACACATCGCTGGATTCAGCTTGCTAATGCTTTGTTCGTCAGTTCACGAGCAAAACTGGCCAGAAGTTTTCTTCTCTCTTACTGTCCTTGTCTTGTTTCGATATCAGTGTTATACTTGCTTCATTAAACAAGTGGGAGGAACTTCCTTTTTTTTTTCTATTTTATGGAGTATTTTATGTGAGTCTAAAACTGTATATCCCTGAATTATTTATTAGAACCTGCCTCTAAAGACTCTAGACTCAAGGGCGCCTGGGTGGTTCAGTCAGTTAAGCGTCTGCCTTCCGCTCGGGTCATATTCCCAGGGTCCTGGGATCGAGCCCCACATCGGGCTCCCTGCTCGGTGGGGAGTCTGCTTCTCCCTCTCCTTCTGCCCCTTCACCCCACTTATGCTCTCTCTCACTCTCTCAAATAAATTAAAAAAAAAAAAAACCTGTTTAAAAAAAAAAAGACTCTAGACTCCAGTATTTCTTTTTGGGAAAACTTTAACTACAAATTACTTTCTTTAATGATTACAGTGCAAACTGTGCCTTCTGTTTTTCTAGAGTCAACTTGGATAAGTTATATTTTTCTAGGAATCTGTCCACTGATACCTAAGTTTTAAAAAAATGGGGCACGGGAAGCCTGGGTGGCTCAGTCCTTAAGCGACTGCCTTCGGCTCAGGTCATGATCCCAGGGTCCTGGGATCGAGCCC
>NC_138377.1:124233386-124287832 GCF_054177405.1 Leptonychotes weddellii | reverse complement strand
CCATCTTGCTCCGCCCCCCTATCTGAGCTTATTTTCTTGATAAATACTGCCAAGGCTTTATCCATACGATTAATCTTTTCAAACAATGGACTCTGGCTTTGCTTACTCTCTTTATTGTCCCCCTTCCTCTTCTATTTAAATAATTTTTATCCTACCATTAATATTTTCTTTCGGGGGGTGGTTATTTTGTTTTTATTTTTTATTTTACTTAGAATCACTCAAGTCATTACTTAGGCCTTTCTTCTGTTCTTGTGGAAATAACTAAGGCTTTACGTTTCCCTCTACCAAATTTAGCTGCAAGTCAAGTTCACTTATTCTGCCTTTTTGTTCTTGGCCAACCCCACATACATTCGATTTTCCATTATGATTTCCTCTTTGACCTCTGAATTCTTTAGAAGTGTTTTGAATTTCCAGGGGCGCCTGGGTGGCTCAGTCGTTAAGCGTCTGCCTTCGGCTCAGGTCATGATCCCAGAGTCCTGGGATCGAGCCCCGCATCGGGCTCCCTGCTCCGCAGGAAGCCTGCTTCTCCCTCTCCCATTCCCCCTGCTTGTGCTCCCTCTCTCGCTGTGTCTCTCTCTGTCAAATAAATAAATAAAATCTTTAAATAAAAAAAAAAAAAAGAAGTGTTTTGAATTTCCAAATGGATGAGATTTTTTAGTTCTCTTTTGATACTGATTTTTGAATTTAATTTTTATTAATGTCAAAGAATGCGAGCTTATGGTGCCCATCCTTAAAAATGTGCTGGGTGTTATAGGCAACTAATGAATCGTTGAACACTACATCAAAGACAAATGATGTACTATATGTTGGCTAACTGAACATAATAATAAAAAATAAATTTTTTAAAATGTGCTGGCTTTTATGATCTAGTATTACATTGTCCAATACATAACCACCAGCCATAATGGCTATTTAAATATAAATCCATTACAACTGAATAAAATTTAAAATCCGGTTTCTTTATGTGCACTGGCCATATTTCTGTTGCTCAGTGGCCACCACACCAGACTGCAAATATGGAACAGTCCCATCACTGCACGAAGTTGTGTTGGACGGCTCTGGCATGGTGTGGGGTCAGTTCTTCTAAATAGGCCGTGAGTGCTTGAGAAGAGTGTGATCGGTGCAGTTGTGGGATACAGGTTCTTACACGCACAAGTTTGATTGTGTTGTACCTACTACTGGGGAAGTGTGCTAAAATCTCCCACGATGGTGGTGAGTTTGTTTACTGCTCCATGAAGTTCTGTCAAGTTTCATTTTACATATTTTGAGGTTATACCACCATGGTGTGCGAGATCAGAATTGTGACATCTTCCTTGTGACTTGAATGATTTAATTGTCAGGTGTTGATCTTCTGTGTCTCCGGTGACATTTTTTACCTGAATATCTATTTTGTCTGATGTGGTTACACCTGGATATGGTTCGTCTAATAGAGCTGTCCCTTTATGTGGTTCATGTTTACCTGGGGTATCTTCTTCCATTCCTTTACTTTTCAACTGTGTATTTTACTTTCACTGTGCCTTTTAAGCAAATAATGGCTGATCTGTTCTTTAAGTCCCGGGTGACAATATTTATCTTATAACTGGATGGTTTATGTCATTAACATATATTGAAATTAATGATAGATTAGATCTATTTCTACCATTTTATTTTGTGTGCTTTATACTTTTCTTGCCCTTTCACTTTCTTTTATTTATTTATTATTATTTTTCCTTTCTTGCTGTGTTGTAGAATAGTCAAGTTGCTTTCTTCTTTTGTTTCTTTCTTTACTATGTTGAAAGTTTTGCACTCAGTACCTACCTTGTGGTGGTTTCTCTAGAACTTGTAACATCCACACATAACTTAGTAAAATCTTATGTTAAACAGTATCCCACCTCTTGAAGAGATTGTATTTTAACTCTGATTAATCCCATCCTGACCAACGCAGTTTTATGTCCAATATTTTGGGTTTCACCTTGTCTTTATTTAAATCAGGTGTTATTTTAGTTAAATGGTTAATGATTGTTTTGCCCTGATCATTCTTAATTCCTACATTTTCTTGTCTTTGGGCTTCCAAAGAGTTCTAGTTTCTTGTTAATCTAGCATGTGAAGGGTTTTTATGTGCATGTGTGAGCTGACAAGAGTCACTCATTTAATGAAGATCTTTTTTATTAAAGCTTAGGGGCTCATGATTTGGGGAGCCTTCCTTGTAGCTTGAAAGAGACATTTCAACCCAAGAGAATACTTATGGAGACTGTGAATGAGCACAGGTCAAGAAGTTTTAGAGACACCCCTGGAAAATTCATCACAAACATGTGCACAGCCCTCCAGGGGTGAGTAAGAGTTGTCATCTGCATTACTTGCTGAGCAAAGTATAATGATGATCTGCAGTATTCAGATGAAGAAAATGTGTCTTAGATTATGGATGATCCCCAAAGCTTGAGAGAAAGATCTGGAACATGAATCTAGATCTTCTGGCTGTGAACCCTTCGGGCTGTCCACCACCCCTCCACTCGCTTGTCCATCATAGGTTGTTGAGACCAGAGTTGGAGATCTTCCGGCAGTGGCGTCTGTTTAACGTTGACAGCAAAGAAGGGAGATCTCTGCCACGGGGAGTGAGGGGTGGATGAGTAGAAACGGAACAGAGAATAACACGTTGGAGTTTGTTTCATTTTGTTCAAAACACTGTGATTATTCTCCTAATGTCCAATGGTAAATGCTTGCTCTCCCTTGCTTGCTGTCCAAATCTCCAGATGTCTTGTAAGACAGATGCTCCAGCATGTCAAACATTTGGCCCCTTTAAGATGACAACGTATGGTTCCTGAAACACTCAATTACCAAAAATAATTGTGCTGTACTTAATAAATCCTCAGTGATGCAGCAAGCATGTGGCCAAGGCAATATGGTAGATGTCATACAGCAAGAATAATGACAACAGATGTGCTACTACCGAGTCCTCTCTGGGACAGCCACTCCCATTTCCTACTCCCTGTTTCAAGATTAAAAAGTGGAGCTCATTAATGAATGGTCTGGCCTTACAGGAAAAAATATACATTCTATGATCTGGCCAAGTGCCCGTGCCAGAGTCCCCAAGACAACCCTTGTCCACCCTTGGAATTCCAGGCTCTTCTGCATACTTTAGTCATCATGGACTCTTCGGAAGGCTTCACTTTCCCTCCAGCTCTCTCCTGCCATGTCAAGAGTCTTTAACTCTCATTAAAAAAATGGCATCAGATTGACAAATGTTTAATTCTAGAACCCCTTTCTATCCCTTCATCCGTGTAGCTGTGTGACTTTCCTGCATCACCTTACATCTCATCCAGAAGAAGGAAGTCACTGACCCTGGTGACTTCCCCAGGGCTGCCCAGAGCCTCTGGCTTTATGCTATAGCAGAGGCCCGAGCTGCTTCTATCTGCCCTGTAAGCCAACTCAGCCCCAAAGACCACACATTCCTGAGACCCAAGTAGTCTCCTATCCCTTGCTTCTTCCAGTTTCAGGGCTTTCCTGCTTTGACCACTGCTGGGACCTCATCTTCTAGGTTCAAATCTCAGAGACAGTCAGGCAACCCTAAGAGAGCCACTGAAGAGAATTCAACCATGTGCCATGTCTGCGTCTACCATGAGCTTCCCAGCAAAGACTCCCCCATCCAGGGAGCTATCCCCTCCTTGAGCCCACATTGCCATGGTCATTCCCAGGTCTAGAAAGACTGAGTCAGCAAGGAGAGATATCCTGATCCAGCTTCTCCATGAGCAAGTAACAGGTGTGGTTTCCTCTGCTCTGACCCATCATACTCTTTTTTTTTTTTTAATCCTCAGCAAACTGGATTCAGTTTTGGGTCTCCAACCTCTGGGTTCCTCTGCCTTAGACACTATGGACGACCGTTAATACAAGTGGAAACAACTGGTGATCACCATCTCATGTTTCTCTGTGTGGCTCCCATGCAGCATTCCCATGAAAAAGGTGTTTGAATCCTATAAAACTGGAAGTGGTCTCTGAAACACAGAATGATATTTAACAGGCTTGGCAAAAATCTTCTCACAGTGAGGTCTTCCAGAATCAAACTCTGAGTCTCCCCGACTAAACTCTTCTCTCTTCTTTTACTCACTAGAGCCAGAGGCAACTTGAAGCTGCAGAGTACTGAGTGTGGGAGCCCCCGCTGGGACTGAGGCATAGTTGGGAAAAAGACAAAGTAGAAAAGAAAGCACTAGCCACAGAGAATTTGCTCATAGATGGGGGGTGCTTGATTCCCCTACATATTGCTCATCAGGCTTCATCTTTAACTCTGCCCCACTCTCTTTGAGTACCTCATCTCCAGTTCCATTAAGAAAATTGCCTCCTGCCACCCAACCACCAATCACATTATTTCTGCACCCATCACTCATCTTTACTGCATTTCATTCTTCCTGATTATGACTATTCTCCACACTGGTGCCTTTGAGATCACCCCCTCCAACTCCTTGGAAACAGTCTTCATCAGTCTTTACCTCCCTGCCCTATATCCGAAATCTCTCTCTCCCAGCACTTTCCCTTTGGTAAATAAGCATGCTTGTCTCCCCCATTCTTTTTCAAAATTCCTACCTTAACCCTGTGTGGTAGACAGAATAATGCCCCCTCTGCCCTGAACACATCCATATTCTAATCCCAGGAACCCATGAACATGTTATGTTATGTGGCTAAAGAGACTTTGCAGGCGTGATTAAGTGAAGTATCTTGAGATAGGGAACTCATCTGGATTATCTGGGTGGGCTCAAAGTAAATCATAAGGGTCCTTATAAGAGGAATGCAGAAGGGTCAGAGCAAGAGGAGATATGACAATAAAACACAGGTCAGAGGGATGCCATTGTTGGAAGGGGAGCATGAGCCCAGGAATACAAACAATCTCAACAAGGTTAGAGGCAAGGAAGAGATTCTCTAGAATCTTCAAAAGGAGTGAAGTCCTGCCAACAGCTTGATTTTAGCCCATGAGACCTGTTTTCCAACTTCTAACCTCCACAACCGTAAGATAATAATTTTTTTGGTTGTTTTCAGCCACTAAGTTTCTGCAATTTGCTACAGCAGCAATGGGAAGCTTATACACCCTGCACCCTCCTTTAGCCAACCTTCAAGACATTCTTCTCTCTCATCCAAACTGGCTCCCCTTCTTTTCCCGTTAACCCCTCAAATCATTGTAATCTCTTCTCAGAGAGAAACACCCAAGGTATTTTCCTACCAATTCCCATTCTGGAACATTCTCATATCTAGAACATAGTCTCTTTATCTCCTTCTCAGAGCACTGGCTATAACTTAAGAAGATAATCCTTAAGATCTTCTGTAAAACAAAACCTGTTGCCTCAGACCCTGGTTGCCTTGAACATTGTTTGTTCATGCATAAGAAATTCTCCACTACTTTAGTGGGTCTTCTCTTCTCTGTGGTTGAAAATATTATCTCTCTGTGTGGATTTCTTAGAAGAAAGGGTAACATGGAAACACCTAATTAAGGGTATTTTACTCATTGCTTGTATCCCTTCAAATTCCTCCATGCCCTCTGTCAGCTCTGGCCCCTCACCCTGGTCCCACCCCTCCACCACACCTTCCCCCCAGACAAGACTGCCTTTCCGGAGCCCTCCTCTAGCTCACCTCCTATCACCCATTGGGATCCTGCCCCTCTCCAAACTCACAGCATGGCTCCCCTCAACTTCCTGAGGACTTCAACCTGCAGGTGAGGTCTTGGCTCCCCTCCCTTCTTCAGACCTGTCCTGGTGTCTGAGGTCAGCTGTTCTGTCTTTCCCCTGTGCACCTGCTCCTGGGCCCCACACTTGTCAGTGCCATCTGCATGGGTGAGGAAGATGGTACATTGAAATGTCTTTAATGTCACTGAGTGGAGACTACTATCAAGAAGACCCAAATCCACTCTCTACTGTCTGCTCTATGGATGGAAGGGTCTGGGTGAGTTCTCTCTAGGCATGTCCCTCTGTTGAGGAGAGCTGACTACCTTATGTCTCTGCCTCGGCAAAGTTGTCCCATTTGGCCTACTTTCTTTTTGCATACATCTCTTGTGGCATCTAGTTTTCTCAGCTTGGCTGATGTGTGAAGCTACCACATCTCAGTCTTTTTTCTGTTTGAACTCCAAGTCTGAGACAAAGTGTCTTGACTCCAGCTCTTCCTTGAAGGAGACTTGGCCGCTGGAACTGCCCTTCACCCCATACCAGCATCTTCCAGGATGGCCTTCGTGTGTGAAACACGCAGCAGCCAGCCACCCGGCAGAAGCCCCGGGGTCTCTGCCTGGGCCTCTCTTCCTTTTCCTTCCTTATGGACAAGCTCACGTATTTCAGCCACTGCATCCTCCTCAGAAGGCCTGATGGGATTGACAAAGAACCACAACCAACAGACAAGAGCAAGCTTTCGAGGATAAAATATCTGACTGCCAAAATGTGTTTTTAAATTCTTAGTGGAAGGGTGGGAAGGTAAAAGTGAGAAACCCTTCTAGACAGATGCATCAAATCTAGAAGGTCAAACAATCAACATATAAACTCCAGAAAGATGTACTAGCACAGGGAGAATCCTATTCAAAATTGACAAAATTTCTGCAGCTGAAGAGAACACTGACCTTCAGATTAAAAGACACCCTCGAAGAGCTGGATGCTGGAGAAAGGATTCAAACCCAGACACATCCCCGTGAGATTTCAGAACCTCAGAATGAAGCAGACAGTCCTAAAACTCCTAGACACTAGAGAAGGAAAAGCAGGTCACTTAAAAAGAAATAAAAATTAAACAGGATCCTCATCAGCGATCCTGGATGACCTATGACAACAGAGCACCCTGTTCTTTGGATGGAACAATGCCTTCAGAAGCTCAAGTAACTGAGTGGTCAGAAGAAACGAGATTCAGGAAACAGTAGCTGCAACCCAGCAGAGCAAGGAAGCACTATCCCCTGTGACACTAAGGCACCAGACCTGGAAGCCAGCCGTGCCAAGGCCAACAGCTGGCTGAAATTCAGCGACATAATCAAGTCAGGAGTCTCACATCCGGCCGCAGAGTAGCGATTTCTCATATAGGACGGAGAGGCACCGAAGATGGTGGTGGTAGAGAAACGCCATCCCCGCTCCCAGGGCTCACAGTCTAGCCCAAAGGAAACAAGCTAAGGTGGGCCCCAGCCTCCCGTCCAGATACACAGTGTAGCTGTCCCCTGGCTCCATCATGGGGCTACAGCTCCTTGGCAGCGTGGTGACTCAGTTGCTCCATGACTGGGAGTCCAGTAGGAAAAGGGGATTCGAGGAACGACACTCCCATTCCATCCCACGGCCCATCCTTCTGCTTTCCAAACCAGCTTGCTTCCTTGCATCCTTCAGCATCCTTGCCTCCCTGAAGGGCAGCCACAGGCAAGAGATCAGTGCCCCCACTTTGGTCTGGGCCCCTCTGCACTGGGCTGGGCTGGGCAGAAGCTCCCCCAGAGCGTGGCCTGTCGGTGGCCTCTTGTCTGAGGCAGACCCTTCCCTATTTGATATCCTTTTTGATTTCCGATCGAAACAGAATGGAGGTGTGGCAAAATGGAGAAAGTAATTCTATATGTATATATGATAAAACTGCCATTTTACCCCGAGTTAGAAGGAGCTGAGAGATTGAACAGAGAAAGAAAGAAAACTGGAAGTTAATTGCTACTTGACAACAGAATAAGGAACTGAGAATGCCTTGCATTCTTGATTATCAGTCCTCCCTGAATTACAAAATAAACAGGATAAAACATCGTATTTTCTCTATGCGGACTGAAGTGTGGCATTAAGAGGCTCTGGTAATTAAATTTAATTGGAGCCAGGTTTATAAAACAGACGTGGGCTGTTGGGACCGAGGCCTGGGCACCATCCACCTTCCTCCATGCGTAAATGCTGGGTATTGTACTCGACGCTGTGATAGAGTATGCGTAACAGAATTTAGAAATAATTGCCTCACAGAAGGATCAAAATGGGGTCTTAATTCTATCGATGATTATAAGCTATTTGTAAGTAAATCACGGCCAGAGGGACTTCTTTGTAAGGGACAGCGTTCCACAGCAGGATTGATATTTAAACGCTAGGGCTAGTATTTTTGTTAGGGCTCTTAGAAAATTGGTCATAAAAAAGCTGTTTTCCCTCGTCAACCCAGCGCAAGGCCAGCACTCTGGATCCATGCAAACTCAAACTGCTTCTCTCTAAATGCATTCCCCTGCCGGCTTTCAGACAGACCTCCCTCCAGACAGACGGCACTGTGTGGGAGAAGCTGGAGGCTGGTCCCATGGTCAAAAACAGCACCTTCGGAGCACGGGGTGCCTTTCTGGGACAGCAGCAGGGAGCAAGGACCGGAAGTAAAGACGGGGACAAGTCCCGGGTGACAGCGTAAGTGCCAAGGCAGGGTGGGAACAAAGGAGAAGGCAGTGGGGTCGAGGTGGCAGCTTGGGGAAGGAGAAAGGGAAGTAAGAGCGAAGGGAAAAGCAGGCACATGGAGAGAAGCATGCGGGAGCGAAGCCGGCCAAGGCGATGGGGCAGCAAGTTATCCTCCACGCCCCTGTCGGAGCACAGGGAAACATGGAGGAGCTGGTGTGCGGGGAGCGGAATGGACACTCAGCTCCCTGTTTCTAGCCCCAAGTATTCCTTGACACAGGGATGACGTCATATCCATTTTCACCCACATAGCAGCACTGTCAACGTCCTGGACAGAGCACAGTAAGACTGATCATTCCAGAACTAGCATTTAACTGAGCAGCTACTATGGGCCACGCCCTCTGCCCATGTTCTTATTTCATTGAATCCTCATCAGCAGTTTGTGAGAGACAGATTGTTTACCATCCTGTTATGAATGGGAAAAATAAATCTGAGGGTGATGAAATCATTTTCTTCATGGCCCAATATGCGGTGACGTTTGTGCATCTGGAACGTCCTTGTCCTTAACAAGAATAAAACCCAAAGAATCGCACAGTGCTCTCAAAGTCTGCAAGCAGCCTAACAAATCTTATCTCATTTGTTTTATAAACACTTACCTAGTGAAACAAGCAGGTCATTTATTAGTACTCTAGTCGGAAAAACGAATAAACTGGGTTGAAAATTAAGTCACACAGCCTGGGAAAAATGCCAAAACTGTGGCCACAGCCAGACCTCCTGAGTCCCTGACCAGCAAGTTTCCAAGCCCTGTCCAGGTTACGGGGAAGAGCTGGGATCTATTCTCGAATGGAAATGAGGGTGATTCTCCAAGGAGCAGAGGAGCAACAACGAGTGGGGGAAAACCTACATTTTCCCTTTAATATTTTACTAGGTCAGGTAGCCTTGACCGATGGAACAGATAAACTCCCACATCTCAGCAGAGTAACAAACAGAAGATTATTTCTCATATATAAAAATATATATATAATTTTATATGTATTTAATGTACATTTAGAAGATACATATATATATATAAAGAAGATGTTGGAGTATAGATGTATGGAGGCAACTGTTTTGACGGAGCTCAACTCTCAGCGGGGAGAAAAGGACACTCTGGCGAAGGGCTCCTCAGACAATTCCAGTTTCCAAGGCACCTTCTGCCCCCCACCCCGGAAATGCCAGGCTCCCCATCCTTGTGCTTCTGGGCCTCAGGATTCTCCTGCTTGATCTTTAGGGGCACCCAGGCATCTCCCTGTCCTTCCTCCTCTTCTCCCAAGCAAGCCATCTCTGGCATGCCAAAGAGTTGAAAGTCGCCAGCCGGCAGGTGACCGCACGGGGGTTTCCTTATGCTCGCTCCTCCCAGCCTCGTTCGAAACCAGTGCCTTCCAAGATGGTCAGTCTCCTCAAGCCACTTGCCATTCCGTTCTCAGGGCCAAGGTCACTGACAAGGAAAGCTCCAGATTCCCTGGGGGATTGGACAACGATGGCCAGGGCGTTCTTTACCCACCTGCTAGGCTGGAGCCAACCCAAGGGGATACAGGTCCCTACCCCTTCCTCTAGGTTCCAGATGGTTCCCTTGCCCCAGCACATAGCCAACCTCCCCTGTCCCCCATTCCTTCAGGCACAGCTTCTTTGTAGACACCACATCTCAGAACTGATCAAGCCATCACCCCCAGCAAAAAGGTCAGCCGCAAGCATGATCCACTTAATGTCCAAAGCCGGCCAAACCCACAAAATGTGCCAGTCATCGATAGCCCTTCCTCCCCCAGAAGCACCTTGGGGTTCCCTGTGAGGCAGTCCAGGGGTGACCCCATCAGAGCAGAGCCCCGGGACTGATTAGGTCATCTGAGGAGGCTCCTTCTTTGCTGCGGCTCAGCTTGCTGACCCTCGGCTGTTGTGACAAGCTGAGCCCGTTCATGTGTCTCTGGAACTGGTCGGTAAGCTCCTCCCCCTCCAGGGCTCACCTTTGCCTCAGTGCCCAGAGGATGATCAGAACGGCAGCTGAAAGCAAAGGGCCGCCGCAGTCAGCCTCCCACCCAGTCCCTGCTTCCGCTTGTCTGGCACCTGCAGCCTTGGGAAGCCAGCAAGAGAACCCGGATGGAGCCCAGCAGGAACCCCATGTGCAAAGAGGCATTCACACTCTAGTTAATTAACTAATTCATCTGATCAGTCCACAAACATACGCCCATGCCATCTCTCTGCCAGTTCCCTTGCTGGGAACTCACGGTCTCTCCTCCCGGACCTCATCCCAAGGGATTTTCCTACCAGGAGTCTCTCAGTCCATCCCTGCACCATCTCTTTGAGCAAAGAGTCTGGAGAGCCCCTTCACAGTGCATTGGGCACCAGTCAGAGATTGAAATGGGAGTGGATTTTCTCCCCCAGAGGTATGGGTGAAGGAGATCTAAAAACAATCCCCTTCAAGCCAAATGGCCTTGGACTCTATAAATTCAAATTTCTTCATGATTTACGGGCTCTCCTCAACCCTTTGCATGGATCTCAGGAGCCTGATTCTGCTCCTGGCTTGGAAGTTGCTAGGAGGGAAGGGGAGCATGGTGGTATTTAGACGAAGGGAGGAAAACTCATATGCTCTGCCCAGAAAAATGTCTCTGTGGCCGGGTGGCAATTCTTGGTCTTCGTATTGCAGGGAACTGGGTCAAAGGTCAGTCACACACACACACACACACACACACACACACACACACACACACACTGCTGATGGGCCTGGAGCCTCTCCCCCACACCCCTGCCCATGACGCACAGAAATCTCTCTTCTACGTAATAGTGAGGTTCATACCATGTGCCGAGCCCTATTTTCCAGATTAGGCTGTGGTCCCACCTCTCCTGTCCTGGGAATGGGTGTCCCTCTAAGGTCAGCTATTCTGAGCCTCCTGCCAGAGCACCTGCTCCTGGGGCCAGTCCTGCTGGGCAATCGGGAGTGGAGGAGGGGGGGCAGATTCAAAGGCCTCTGATGAGAAGCCTCGAAAATACCCCACTTCACTGATTTCCCTTCCGGAGGTGAAGAGCCTTATCCTCAGTCTCAGTCTCGGACCAAGGGCTTCCTTTTCTTCCTTGCATGTCCCCTGCTCTTTTGCATCCTGCCCAGCTGTTTTTCCAACCTGCACAGCTGCTTTCAGCTCACCCCACTGCTCTTGCAGCCCTGCGCATGTTTCTCTCTTTGCCTTCTCTTCCCTCGTGGTAACAGGCCAAGCAACAGAAGCCACCGAGAGTAACCAGCCAGTCCAGCCGGGGTCACTGCCTGGGGCCTGTCCCCCTCCACTACCCAGGGACAAGCTCTGCCGGGTCAGATTCCATCTCGTCTTCAAGGGTCCCATTGGAACTGCCCCGGGGGATCTTGTGTTAATGTTGCCCACTGGAGAGCAAATTCTGCTCTGTCCTGCAAGCTCAAAGGCTTGGAGGGGGGAAGGGGGTCTGCAGTAGGGGAAAACATGGTCTCTGCTTCCCAGTCAACTGCCTCCTCCTTTTGGGTTTTCCACCAGCTTCCCCAATGTCCCACAGGTCCAGCTGGTTGGCCTTGAAGAGGAGCCCTCCTCAGCTGCCCACCGGCCTGCCCTAGACCTGGTAGGATTCTTTGTTTGAAGGATCCAGCCAAGAATATCTCTCCTCTTCTACTAATGGAAACCATGAGGTCTCTGGATCCCTGCCTTATCTATAACTTAAGGAATTCTTAGCCGGGAGCAATTTTTACACATGCACACACACACACACACCCCACCAAGGAACATTGGCAATGTCTGGAGACATTCTTGGTTGTCACACGGGGGTGGAGAGATGCTCCTGGCATCTGGTGGGTGGAGGCCAAGCATGCCACTAAACATCTCACAGGGCACAGGACCAGGATGGCCCCTTCAACCAAGATGGCCTGTCCCAAGGTGTCAATAGTGGCCAGTTTGAGAATCCTGGCCCTAAGGGTTTGGTATCAAGCGATCCTTAAGGTTCTTTCCAGCCCAACAGTCTCCGAAACCTATCAACTTCTTCCCATTCCTGTCCCAGAGATTTACCCATTTCAAGTTCTGAGTCCCAAGTGCTGGCGGTGAATATCCAATCGAATGAGTAATTTCAAAGCGATTAATAATAGTAATGCCTAACGAAAAATTTGTATTCACCTTAAAGAAAAGATAACTCATTTGTATATACTGTGGTATATTTTTTATCTGTAGAGTACCTACCCGTTTAATTCTTTTTTAAGTCTCTCCAATTTTCTTAGAGGACATGTTGGGGACATATTTTTTTTCAAATATTTGTTTGTTGAATATTGGATGGAGAAGTCCCGGGAGACTTCGAAAAACAGTTTTTACCAAACTTCATAATGAAGTTTTATCTCAATGGAGGAACATGTGATTTTTCCTTAGAATGATGTAGTTTAAGCAGAGGAAATATTGACCTCGTTAAAGGTAAGGCATTTTACATCAGCAAATGTATTTAAGGAACGAAAATGAATCTTATCTTTCCGTGAAGGCTTCTACAAGATTTCCCGATAGAGAGGTGTTCTCCCTGGCCCTGACAATGCCACGGCACGTTATCTACAGACTGGAAAGTCAGGAAATTACCTTTCTCTACACATTTGCCTCTCTAGTCAAAATTCTTGAATTCAGATTAACCTCGAGAGTGAAGTCAAATCGTTGACATCTACTGTGTCTGAAAACTTGGAAGTCAGAAACCAGTTCCTCAGCCGAACGCAGGGCCCAGGGAACTCAAAGGGAAGAAGAGGTCAGGAAAGTATGTGTGTGTGGTCGTGGTGGCCTCGTCCAGGAGTGTGGCTGTGTCCGGGGAGGAGGGGCGGTGGCCGGACATGGGGGCATCCAAGGTGGGGGGAAGGAGGAAGAGGGAAGGAAATAGCCAGAAGGGAAAGACAAGAGTGAAACAGGAGCATTGGGACAAGCCGTAGAACAGAAAGGCAGATGAGGGGATGGAGAAACGGAGGCAGGACAGCACAGGGCAACGGGGGTGAGGGGCCAGGAGGATGCGCGTCGAGTACAGTGTTGCACGAGAAATTCCACATTCTGGACTCCTGCGAGGCAAAATTTTAAATAAGAAAAGTATGAATTTCTTCCTTGAAAGTTTCTTGACCCCTGAGTGCAGGATAGATGGGAAAGCTGGAAAGGTAGAGAGACAGGAGCAGGGCAGGAGGGCTGCTCAAGCACATTATTGGGCCACGTTTACCCCCTCATGCTATAACAGATTGCCACAAAATAGCTTAAAAATAACAAAATTTTATTATCTTATAGTTCTGGAGGTCAGATATCCAAAATAGGTGGACTAAAATCAAGGTGTCAGCAAGTCTGTGTTTCTTCTGAAGGCTCTAGAAATGATTCTGTTTCCTTGCCTTTTTTAGCTCTTAGAGACCACCCACATCCCTTGGCTTAAGATACCTTCCTCCATCTTCAAAGCCAGTGACTGCATCCCTCCAGCTTCCCCTTCTGTCACTTCGCTCCTTCGCTAACTCTCCTGCATCCTTATTTCCCCCATAAGGACCCCTGTGATTATATTGGGTCCACCCAGAAAATCGAGGATGATCTCCCTTTCTCAAGGTCCTTAACTTCGTCACATCGACAAAGTCCCTTCTGCCACATAAGGATCACATAGTCAGAGGCTCTGGGGATTAAGATGTGAACATCTTCAAGGAGCCACGTTTCTGCCCATCGCCCCCCAATGTTGAGTCTTTAGCCTGTGAAGCAGGTGCTACCATAGTGAAGAGGACCAGGTGGAACCCTCTGGAAGTGGAACCCTCTGGAAGTGGAGCCCTCTGGAATTGCTCCCCTGGTAGTCCATCAGAAACAATACGAAATATGGTATCCAGGGAAAATTCCAGAGATTGGTGACATCTTTAATGATTTCGGGGATATAGGGTTGGAGACCTTATTGTATCTCAGTTTAATTTACCAGTATGGATCCTCCAAAAACCAGATGGATCCTAGGGCATAACTAGAGACTCCCACAAGCGCAGTTTAGTAGTAACCTCAGTTGCCACTGCCCTGCAGACCATGGAATTATTGCTAGGACAAATTAATAAAACTTCGGGTACAATGCATGCTGTCACTGATTTGGCAAATTCATTATTTTCTATTCCAACCAGAAAAGAAGATCTGAAACAGTTTGCATTCCTAAGGATCAGACAACAGTATTAATTTGCAGTTTGCCTCAGGGCGATGTTAACTCTCCTGCTCTCTATCAAAAGGTAGTCTAAAAAGATGTGAAGCCCCCGGACATCCCACAGACCAGCACACTGATCCCTTGCATTGATGCCATTGTGCTGATCAGTCAGGATGAACAGAGCTGGTGAGTACTCCGGAGGCTTTGGTAAGACACTTGCAGTCCAAAGGTGGGAAATAAATCCCACAAAGATTCAGGTATCTGTTCCTTTGATAAATTTTTAGGAGTCAAGATATCGGGGAAATACTGGGCTTTACCTCCAAAGTAAAAGACAGATTGCCACACCTTGCATTGCCTACGCTAAAGAAGGAAGGTTGGCCTTTCAGGGCTCCACATCTAGAAGTACTGCTCTGGTCCACATACCGGTTGACGCAGAAGGCTGACAGCTTCAAGTGCAACCCAGGGCAGAAAAGAGATTTGTGCAGTCTTGTTACATGGGCCAGACAATCTGGCAGACCATGGGATGTTGGTGGTGTCCAGGGTAGCAGAGAATGTGGTGTGGAGTTCATTGCAAAGGCCCATGGGAAAAAATCATAAGCAGGTCCCAGGGTACGGAATCAAAGCCCCATCACCTACAGCAGGGACTTATGTGACTTTCAAGAAATAGCTCATGTTGGGGGCACCTGGGTGGCTCAGTCAGTTGGGCGACTGCCTTCGGCTCGGGTCATGATCCCGGAGTCCCAGGATCGAGTCCCGCATCGGGCTCCCTGCTCGGCGGGGAGTCTGCTTCTCCCTCTGCCCCTCCCCCCTCTCATGTGCTCGCTCTCTCTCATTCTCTCTCTGTCTGATAAATAAAAAAAAAAAGAAATAGCTCATGTTGTATGATTAGGGCCTGGTAGAGACGGAATGCTTGATCATGGAGCATCAAATGAACATGTGTCCCTAGATGTCCATTACGAGATGGGTTCTCTAAGTCATGAAGTCAGATGGGCTCAGTAGTCCATTACTAATTGAAAATGATGAATCCAAGACTGGGTCCCATAGGACCAAAAGGCACATGAAAGCTGCATGAATGGGTAGCCCAGATGCCCAGGCCACCCACCACAATTTTCTCAGCTGATGTGGGACCAACTGAAGGAGGAGAAAGGGTCTAAGCTTGGTTTACGGCTGGGTCAGTTTGGGATTGGGTATAAGCTGAAAATAGATAGCAGCTGCGTTCTAGCCATATTCAGGGTGGTCCTGAAAGACAAGTGAGAGGGGGGAAATCTTCCCCGTGGATGAGCTGCATACCTGGCAATGTACGTCGCGTGAGGGAGAAGTGGTCAAGAGGAAAACGTCCAAACTCCTGAGCAAGGGTCAGTGGTCTGTGTAGCTGGTACAGGGCCCAAAAGGAAGAGACTGGAAGGTTGAAGACAAAGAAGTCTGTGGTAGAAGCAAGTAGAGGAATGTGGGAAATGCGCGCAGTATGTGGTGAGTTTTTATCACCCATTAGCGCCCACCAGAAAGCATCCACCATGGAAGAGATGGTGACAACCAGCTAGACAAAATGCCTTGGCCAGTTGGCTTTCACCAGCCTTTGTCATTGGCCAGCCCAGAACTGGCCCCGTGGGCACAGGAATGGAGCAGCGGAGGCCACACGTGGTCCCGACGGTGTGGACTCCTACTGACCACGGCCAGTCTAGTCGTGGCCACGTCCGAATGTTCAGCCTGCATCCATGGAGCTCAGGGCTAAGCATAGGAAGCGGCACTATTTCTTGAGGAGACCAACAGGCACGGAGCAGCAAGTTGGCTATTGTGAACCCCTCCATCCTCAAAGGGATGACTGCTCATCCTCTCTCTAGGCCTCAGGTCCTATTTCCTGCCATAAGCCAAGCCTTACTCAGCTCAGACGGATCTATTAAACTACCTGCCTGATGACCTCAGCCTTTACCCTGACTTTGGCAAATTCCTGGCCATCCAGTCTCAGCTCTTAAAGTAGCTCTATTGCCATTTGTCCCATATTTATCCCCCCCACCCACCTTCATCCTTTATCTTTTGTTCAAGATGATGCTGTGCGCAGCTAAAAACATCTGATTTCCCGACCCCGGGAACAGTTCTGGCCAGTGAGAGGGAGTCCCTGAATGAAAGGGCAGATGCTTACCGGGAAATTGCCTCTTTATGGTCCCCTTTGCGCTTTCACTGGGCCTTCCCCTCTCTCTTCACGCAAGGACTACAGGAAAGAGGGCTGGGGAGGCAGCAGCCACCTCAGCATCCCGAGGCACCCAGCACACAAAACTGTGGACAGAGCAGTGGTCCCTGGTTGTGTCTCTGAGCCAGCAGACCAGCCCTGACCCACCTATTCTGGAGCTGTCTAGATGTAAATCCAGTCAAACTGGGCTTCAGCTGCTATGGGAAGTTTTATAGGCTGAATTCTGTCCCCCGAAAAAATGTATGTGGTGGTCTTAACCCCCAGCATCTCAGAACGTGACTTGATTAGGAGACACGGGTCCTTACAGAGGTAATCAAGTAGGTGGGCCCCAGTCCAGTGTGACTGCTGTCCTTGTAAAAGGGGGAGATTTGAACACAGAGACACACATAGAGGGAAGACACGGGGGCAGACAGCCAACTACACATCGAGGACAGAGAGCTGGAATGGGTTTTCCCTCCCAGCCCTCAGAAGGAACCAGCCCTGCTGACACCTTGATTTCTGCCCTCTTACCTCCAGAGCCCTGAGACAGTGAATTTCTGTTGGGTAAGCCACTCAGCGTGGGGTGCTTTGTCAACTCTAGCAGAGCAATATAAGAGGGTTTTCTGTAATTTAAAATGGACGTATGTTCCCCTACGATGCAGCCAGGCAGCCTCTGGCTCCGCTCCTCCCCAGCACTCACCCCACACGTGACCTCAGCAATCAGCGGAAAAATCTCCCCGCTCTGGATGACTGACTGGTCAGTGAGCTATAGGGATGGCCACTAAGTGGTACTTAAATGTAAGGAGCCGGTAAGAACCACCAGGGAGGGCGCCTGGGTGGCTCAGTTGGTTAAGCGACTGCCTTAGGCTCAGGTCATGATCCTGGAGTCCCGGGATCGAGTCCCGCATCGGGCTCCTTGCTCCGCAGGGAGCCTGCTTCTCCCTCTGACCCTCCCCCCTCTCATGTGCTCTCTGTCTCTCTCATTCTCTCTGTCTCGGATAGATAAATAAAATCTTTAAAAAAAAAAAAATCACCTAAAAAAAAGAACCACCAGGGAGATCCTCAGAGGTCTTAGCAAGAGGCTGGGGTTTAGTTCCTTCCTGTCACTTGGGGGCATCCAGTTCCTAACAGCTCAACCTGCATAAGGACTGCCCACGGCCATGAAATTATCAGAACCCGATTCCATAAGCCCCATGTGGGGATGTGTTTTTGCATTCCTCCCATCCTGTGCCGCAAACCCTGCAGACTTCCCTATTTTGAGAAGCTCTTAAGTTTGACTGATTATCTTTGGAGGTGGGTTTGGATGATATTCTACCCATTAAGGAAGGATTAATTGGGTTGCCCTGGAAGGGACTTCATTCTGGTTTCCAAATTTAATATATGGCCAAGTTCCACCAAGAACCTGCAAGGCCTGGCTCGCTCACTCTCTTAGAGCGAGCTGCTTGGCAGCTCCCAACTTACTAAGCAGAGGGCAAGATGTTTAGGCAATAAATTCAAAATCGCACCCCCTCCACCACTTACTCAGTCCCAAACTTCTCATAAATGTTTGAGTGAAATTTAAGGTGTTTTTTTTTCCCTCAATGGGAAATATGGATTGGAGGTTTTCATTCATTTTGATCTCGTCTTTGGAGTGGGGTTGCTGGGATCTGACTGGCACGCACTCCTCGATGTATATTAATGAAGACTGAGCTCTTGAAATTAAACTTTTATGACAACAACACATTGATGTACATGCTCATACGAGAGAAGATCTAAAATACTGCTACTAATAATACATAGATCTTAAAAGCTTCCTGGTAACAACTGTTGGTCTTTGATATTTAATTAACATGAAGCCAAAGCCAGTGTAAGATATGCTGTTTAGCAAATCCTTATAGTAATAAAATAGTAATGCACGTATTTATTCCTAGATGTCATTTGGATACAGTTAGCAATTCTTTTTTTGTTCTCAGATGTCACATTCAGCGAGTCTGGGGGTCACATATGCTCCCGTTAGATGTGCCTGCTTACACGTGACATTGTGAGCTGTTCTTACCTAAAGCACTTGGAACAGAGTCTTAATCAAGCTTCTCCATCATGCAGAATTTTTAGGGTATTTATTCCACGTGTTTTAACCTCGTTTCAACATGCTGCATTTCAGCGTTCTCCCCGACAACACACACTTCCTAGTTTTCACCCTTCCTCGTAATTCTTATCTGTTGATTATTTGCACCTCGTACATTTACACGCTTAGTCTTCCATCCCATCTTTGGGTTCTCTTCTAAAGTGTTAAATGGTCTCTTCTGGCTTCCACAGCCTAGCCCTACTTCAGAAAACCTCCAGGCCAATGTTTAGGAGCTACACTTCTACACTTCTTAAAAATCTTCAGCCTTTGACTATGTAAATAAAAACAAGATTTTTATTGTAAAAACCACACTGATTCTCTGTGGTAAGTTTAAAGTAGTTGACGATTGTTTCACCTGAAATGTCAAATTTCTAAACGTAATTTAAAAAAAAAAATGGAATCAATGAATGCTCAGCAATGTACTCATTCCTATAAACAGAATGCATGTCCCTGTCTCCTATTAGTATCAGTATGTGTATAAACCAACAATGGAGGTTTTCAGATAATCTAACTGTATATTCATTGGTTAGAACAGTTATGTAGAAACCACACTCAGAAGAAAGCTGGGAAACATTTTTAAACTACACACACACGACTTTGAGTGAAATAAGCAAGCACACGGGGCTCTTTTGAGACAATCAGCTCTTTCTATGGCTGTCTGGGCTCTGCTTCCAAATGCATAGTTTGCTTAAGGATAGAAATGGACCTTGTAAGTATACATAATCAAGATAAACCTCACGCAGATTGTTTCGAGTCGTACACAAACCATGTCCCCCTGCTGAAGAGCAGTTCTTTCCTTATTTGAAGTCATCCCCAGCCGAGGTGGCCCTTCCCTGGGGCTCTCCTCAGCTCTCCGGTGAGCCTGTGAATAGAGGTGGGGAAGGTCTGATTTCTCAGCACGGTCAGAATACGACTAGGCACACACATGTACGAAAGCTTTCTTTTTCCCAGACGGGCTTTTTTCCTATCCGCCCTCCCCTGGTGGGAAGAATTCTGTGATAAAAATATATATAAAAGAGGGACATGACTTAGAACAACAGAGTTCATAGAGACAGAAAGGAGCACCGCAGTCACGAGAAGCAGGCAAGGGAACTAATAAGGAGTTTCCATGTGGGCAGGTGAAAAAGTTCTGGAGATGGACAGCACTGATGGTCGCATAACAGTGTGAATGTGCTTAATGCCACTGAACTGGACGTTTAAAAATGATTAAAATGGTAAGTTTGGGGCTATGTATATTTTACCACGGTTTGTTTTGTTATTGTTGTTGTTAAACATATAAAAAGAGGGACATATTAGTAAAATCACACCTAGACATTATGCCGTGAGAAGCTGTCAATATTAGATCTGGTTGTCTCGTGGATGCTCCTCTCTGTAGACTCAAACAGGCTTACACTCTCTCCTAAGCACAGTGCCAACATGCCTCCCACAAGGAGGAGGTATTAGAACTGCTAGGACTTGAAGCTTCTGCACAGCGAAGGAAAACAACCAACAAAACTACAGGGCAGCCCACAGGATGGGAGAAGGTATGTGCACATGACAGATCCAATAAAGGGTTAGTATCCAAAATATATAAAGAACTTACAAAATGTAACACCCAAAAAGCAAAGAATCCAATTAATACATGGGCAGAAGACACGAACATTTCTCCAAAGAAGACATCCAGATGGCCAGCAGACTCATGAAAAAGTGCTCAACATCCCTCATCATCAGGGAAATGCAAATCAAAACTACAGTGAGATATCACACCTCCCACCTGTCAGAATGGCTAAAATCAACAACACAAGAAACAACAGGTGTTGGCGAGGATGCGGAGAAAGGGGAACCCTCCTACGCTCTTGGTGAGAATGCAAACTGGGGCAGCCACTCTGGAAAACAGTACGGAGGTTCCTCAAAAAGTTAAAAATAGAGCTACCCTGTGGTCCAGCAATTGCACTACTAGGGATTTACCCCAAAATACAAAAACACTTATTCAAAGGGATACATGCACCCTGATGTGTATAGCAGCATTATCTACAATAGCCAAACTATGGGAGCAGCCCAAGTGTCCATCGACTGATGAATGGATGAAGAAGAGGTGGTATACATACACAATGGAATATTACTCTGCCATAGAAAAGGATGAAATTTTGCCATTTGCCACAACATGGATGGAGCTAGGGGGCATTATGCGCAGTGAAATAAGCCAGTCAGAGAAAGACAAATACCATTTGATTTCACACATATGTGGAATTTAAGAAACAAAACAAATGAGCAAAGGGGGAAAAAGAGAGAGAGACAAAACCAGAAATAGTCTCTTAAGTACAGGGAACACACTGCTGGTGACCAGAGGCGAGGAGGTGAGGCGGTGGGGAAAACAGGTGATGGGGATGCGGGAGGGCACCTGTGATGAGCACCGGGTGATGTGTGGAAGTGTTGAATCACTAACTTGTACACCCGAACCAAATATGACGCTGTATGTTAACTATGCTGGAATTAAAATAAATAAGTAAAAGTCAATCATTTGAGAAGAGAAAAAGAACTGCTAGGAGAAAGAGCTAGAAAACTGCTAGAAAATGAACTTTGCATCCCTCCTCTAGGATGGAGATGGACCCCTCACGAGAGGACAAAACTACAGAGAATACCGAGAGGACCATGGCAGAGAAGGAGGACAGGGGAGGATAAGCTGGTGGAGGGAGACCTGCGCACCCATCTGACGTGGTCTCTGTACGGAGTGAAGGCGACTCTGTGAGAAACGTCAGGAAGTGGAGTGCAGCCCTTGTACCCCGAGTCCCTGCAGCCCCCCTCACAGTAGTCCAGATGCAGAACAACCTCCGTGTCCACCGACAGATGAGTGGATAAAGAAAATGGAGCGTCTATGTACACAACGGAATAGTATTTAGCCTTATAAAGGAAGGACATCCAGTCATCTGCAACAAAACAGATAGGCCTGGGGGACATCATGCTAAGTGACGTAAGCCAGACACAGAAGGACACATACTGCATGATCTCACATATAGGTGCGATCTGAAATAGTCAAGCTCATAGAAGCAGAGAGGAGAACAGTGACTAGAAAGGGGAGGAGAGGGTCAAAGGGCGCAAGAGTTCAGTTATGTAAGATCGACAGGTTCTGGGGATGCACTGTAAGCGGAGCGCTGTCAATTAACAACACCGCATCGTATACTTCCAATTTTGTACAAGGTTAGAGTTTATACTGTGTTCTTATTACTACTACTATTAATAGTGCAGGCCGGAGGAAACTTTGGGAGGTGATGGGTATGTTTATGGTCTTAATGGTGGTGATGGTTTCATAGGTATACACTTATCCCCAAACTCACTGAATTAAATACATTAAATATGTATGCAAAAATGTATATAGGGCACCTGGGTGGCTCAGTTGGTTAGGCGACTGCCTTCGGCCCAGGTCATGATCCTGGAGTCCCGGGATCGAGTCCCGCATCGGGCTCCCTGCTCGGCGGGGAGTCTGCTTCTCCCTCTGACCCTCCCCCCTCTCATGTGCTCTCTCTCTCTCATTCTCTCTCTCAAATAAATAAATAAAATCTTTAAAAAAATGTATATAAATGCATATGTACTGCGTTTTATGTCAATCATACCTCAATAAAATGGTTTCCTTTTTTTTTTTTTTTAACAGAGAAGGAGAGAGTGAGTGCAGGGGTGGGGGAATGGGCAGAGGGAGAGGGAGAGAGAGAATCCCAAGCAGGCTCCACACTGAGCGTGGAGCCCAACACACGGATCGATCTCACGACCCTGAGATCATGACCTGAGTTGAAATTGAGAGTCAGAGGTTTAACCGCCTGAACCACCCAGGTGCTCCAGTAAAGTGGTTTCCAAAAAAAAGTGTTCAACAGCCTCTTCTGCACTTCCCATTCATTTATGGTTTCTAATCCCTGCCCTACTCCTCCCCAGCAAGGCCTAACGTGTTTGGAAAAACAACATGCCCTACCGCGACCTTCTCCAGCTAGCCAGTGGCCAGAGCCCATGACGGGGACTCTCCTGGGGGAGTGTGTCCAGTCCTCACCACATCTGGCCACACACCAGCAAGCAGGTGTGATGGAGCTTAGACGGTCTGTGTGAGCACTGACTAGAGAATGCGCTGGCAGTGGGACCAGGCTGTCAGAAAGCGAAAGAATGCAAGGAGTCCCCCCCACTCTGAGTCACTGGAGCTAAAGATGAGCGGGCCCAAAGCACAGGATTTCTTGAAAATCCAAAGCCCTCGAGCTGGGTAGCATGGAAGTGAGAACATTTGGGGAGTCATGGTCAGGATCTTCAAATCTCTGATGGGTTGGCTGTCAGGCAAAAGAGAAATTTGACTTGATCTATAAAGCGAAAGCTGCTGGGAGAAGTTTGGGCTTTTGGCTCCGGGCAAAGACCAGCTTTCTCACAGGTGGACCTGCCCAGAGGCACAAGAAGGATGACATCCATGGCCCCAAAACTCTTCAAGGAAACGGTGGGTGGAGGAGGCAACTCCAGCATTGGGGGAGGTACTGTTTCAACAAGACTACATTTACACTCCCTTCTTGCACCAGATCCTGCTTTGCCCGGAAGCCCCTCATCTTATTTCTCTCCTTCCCAATCCAGCTGCTGTCTCCCTGGCCCAGAACCCTCACCACCTCCATCTTGGGTCACTGATCTTTCTTTCCTGTCCTGCCTACGACCAGCACTTGCATCTTCCTAAAATAGCATGTTCCTTAAAAGGAGCCCCTCTGTGCAAAGGTCCATTCCCAACCACATCCCATGTAGATGTTTCTCTCTACCTTTCAAGTCCTCGAGAACCTCTCCCCACAGCCATGAGCGCATAAACCCTCTCCCAGTGGACCTTCCTTTCTCTGCCTCACCAGACTTCCACCTGGATCTTTGTTTTTTAAAACAACGCATTTCCTAGGCAGAGGGGAAGGTCCAGGCAAAGGCTCAAATATGTAAAAACATGAGATGTATTCAGGAAACTGTAAGCAAAAGCATTTGCTCTAAAACTCTATGACCCTCCATTCAGTCGCCCCTCAAACATCTTCATTCCTCTATGCTGAATAACAGTGACCCAGCCACCGAGACTTCAAGTCCCCACAGCACCCTGGCCCTCCCCACTCCCTGGGGTCCCCTCTGCCACCATACTGTCAACTCTAGGAGGTGGAACCATACGAAATTGCCATCGTTGGGGCTCCAGAAGGTCCAACATCAGCAATTTCACATGACTCCGTCGAGGACGTTGGCAAGGCCCTTTCAAACTCTCTCCTCTCCTCTGATTATCCCAGATGCTCTTCACAGTTCTCACGCTGAGCCATCTGCCTCCTCCAGGATCAGGGCCATGGCTCCTCACCAGTGCCCCCGGCCTATCCTGGCTCCGTCCCGGTCCATCCGGCTCATGGTTACCAGAAAGCAATATGAAAACTGTATCCCCTGAATGCTTGCAAGACACACCCCAAAACTCTCAACCAGGCCTTCCGGGCCTTCTACTGTTCAGTTCGGCAGGAGTCCTCCCTGGAGGGGGCCCTGGACCTCACCCAGCCCAGTGGTTCCCAAACCTGGCTTCCTGTCAGAATCCCAGGAACTCTTACTTCATCAGTCTGTCAATCAATTAACCCAGCTTTATGGCCATTTATATATGGGCTTACAATGCCTAGCACTTCAAAATGTTTTTTAATTTGTAGACTATTCTTTTGAACAGTTTTAGGTTCACAGCAAAGTTTAGCACGAAAGTACAGGGAGTCAGGGGTTCCTGGCTGGCTCAGTCAGTAAAGCACACGATTCTCGACCTCGGGGTTGTGAGTTTGAGCCCCACATTGGGTGTAGAGATGACTTAAAAAATAAAGTCTTTAGGGGCGCCTGGGTGGCTCAGTCGTTAAGCATCTGCCTTCGGCTCAGGTCATGATCCCAGGGTCCTGGGATTGAGCCCCACATCGGGCTCCCTGCTCAGCAGTGAGTCTGTTTTCTTCCTCTCCCTCTGCCCCTCTGCCTGTTTGTGTGCTCTCTCTCTCTCTCTCTAATAAATAAAATAATTTTTAAAAATAAAAAATAAAGTCTTTAAAGAAGAAAATATCCAGAGAGCTTTCACATACCTCCTCCCTCACACACACACACAGCCTCCCCACCATCGATATCCCACATCAGTGTGATTTCTTACAGTCAATGAACCAGCACTGACACATCATCAACTAAAGAAAAATATTTTTGAATGGATAATACTTATTGTTTAAAGAGACGCAAACACTACAAGAGGATATACAGCAAAAGGTAAGCCTCTCCCCAGCCCCTGACTCCTGACCCCAGTGCCCCTCCTCAGAGGTATATTCTCTGTATACACAATCACACTTGCATGTATGTCTCAATATACAATTTTAATATAAATGTCGCATACTATATATATGATAATGCATCTTAATTTTTTCTCTTAATAATACATATTGGAGATTGTTTAATATCAGTACAAATTAAAAGGCTTCCTTCTTTTCCACAGCAACCTGCAGGGTTGTCCAAGGTATATATTTACCTCTTGAACTAACCACCCCCTACTGATGGATGTAGGGACTTTGTTCAACTGCAGACTCCCAGGCTCCTCCCAAAGGTATTGATTTTCAAAGGGTGGATCCGGGAATTTTTATCTTATACGACTTTTCCAGGTTCCTCTCATGTAGGCATCTCAAGGGACAAAGTAGTTTACAAAGCAGGAAGTGCGGAGGAAGGAGCCCATCCGGAAGGTCCCTCATATAGGTGTGGCTGTGATAAGTAACCCCAAATATCAGAGTCCTGCTTGTAGGGAGCTTCCCAGCGATAATTTTCTTGCAGGGCCATGCCCTGCTATTGAAGTGCTTCCTGAGTTATAAAGGAATGTTAAAGGCAATGCCATCATGGTTTTAATGAGAACTCGGTTTTACTGGACTCTAAATCCCTGGGTGGTAGGGTGATATATTTTCAGTAAGTGGTATATTAAATGTACTCATAACACATTGGAGTCACTTGTGGATATTCTGTAAAAGCAGTTTTCCACCTATCTGCACAGGGTGCTGTTAGAAAGATCTTGGTTTCCAGAAATCTCTAGTCTCTACTTCACCAATGACTCCCTGTTGGGCAAGGCATTTAAGCTCTGTCTCCTGGGCTGTAAAAGGAGGACAATAGGGGCACCTGGGCGGCTCAGTTGTTAAGTGTCTGCCTTCAGCTCAGGTCGGGATCCTAGGGTCCTGGGATCGAGCCCCGCATCGGGCTCCCTGCTCCGCGGGAAGCCTGCTTCTCCCTCTCCCACTCCCCCTGCTGTGTTGCCTCTCTCGCTGTGTCTCTCTCTATCAAATAAATAAATAAAATCTTAAAAAAAAAAAAGGAGGACAATAATGATATCCACATTATCTGCCTCCTCAGGGGATTGCCGTGAGGCCATTTAAATAAAAGCATTTTGGAAAGTGTAATGTCTCCCATACAAAATAAAATAATGGCATTGTATCATTTTTAAAGATACATTGTCCATCAAAATGTTCCAGTGTGGAAGATTCGGCCCAGGCAAAATTGGCTAACACCACTCATGCATCCCACTTTGAATTTTTCACATTATTTTTGACCTATGAAAATAATGTAATTATATGGTAGAGAAAACCCTAAAGGTCATGAGGATAGAAAATGAAAAACAAACCCATTTATCAAACATAGGGATTAACAGATAGTAACAGATAGCCCGTCCATAAGCCACACATTATCCTAAGTGCTCCTCCGGGCAACCCTTTGTTAATAGTAATAACATTACTATTATTATCCCCATTTCATAGATGATAAAACTGAGGCATAGAGAAGTTCAGTCACCTTCCCAAGTTACACAGAGTGGCAGTGTCCGTGCTCTGTCGTCAGCCCCAAATATCCATCTCATTCTCCAAGGATGACCACTGTTCAACAGCTAATTGCCTATCTGTATAGTCTTCTATTTCTGCATCTCAAATTGCCCTAAAACTTGGACACTTAACACAAAGCGCATTTATCGTCTCACGGTTGCTGTGGTTCGGGAGTCAGCATTTGGCTTAGCTGGGAGTCTCTGACAAGCTCTCTGCCATGTTGTAGGCAACGTGCTGGCCAGAGCTGTGGTCTCGTCTCAAGAGTCAACCTAGGGAGTCCCTGCTTCCAAGCTCATTCTCATGGTTGTAGGCTGGTCTCAATTCCTGACAGGCTCCTGGGCCGAGAACCTCAGTTCCTCGTGGCCAGACAGAGACTACCCCCCTGGGTTTCTCACCCCACGGACCTCTCTCTCTCAGGGCTGCCTCGGGACATGGCTGCATCTGGAGTGAACCAGCTGAGAGTTTGGAGCCCGCAAAGAAGCCACGGTCTTTTTACAACCTAACTTCAGCAGTCACATCCCATCCCTGGTGCCGTGTTCTGTTCATTAGAAGCAAGTCCCAAAGTCCAACCGTTACTCGAGGGGAGGGACTATCCAGGGGGTGACCATCGGGAGGCAGGGATCACTGAGGACCGGCTGAAAGGCTGTCTATCACGGTAGCCTCGGAAACTTTTCTATGCATACAAAACTTGGCTTTTTCAAAAAGCCTATCTTTTGCATTTTGCCTTTGCAGATATCAAGGTGGTCTTCCCGTTTATTGTAATGTGTAGAATTCCACTATGCGCAGGCTATAGAACTGAATGAACAAATCCCCTGTTGATGGGCATGTAGGTTATTTCAAGTAAAACAGCCTTTTCTCACTAATTTTCCAAGTGTGGACTGAGTACCCTTGTGGGTGTTGGGGGCTCAGAGATGCAAGGACGAGAACCCCACCCTTGAGGCATACTCAGCCTAGACAAGTCAACACACAATTGTGTCATCGTGGAAGGAGGTACAAGGTGCCCTGAAACCCAAAAGAGGGGCTCAGCATGTCTGACCCTTCCAGAAGGAAGTGAGCCATCTCTCTTCCCCCAGACGAGCAAACTGAGTCACAGACCTGCTCTTTGTTTCACCCACACCTCCTGTGAGGACCCATGCTCCGGATAGAATGGACACTCCAGACTCACAGGGTGAGCAGCCCCTCACCTCTCCTACCAGGTCAGGCCACGCCCAGATCCTACAAGCCCCCACGAATGCCCTAGAAAAGGAAGCCAATTCGAGAAAACAGACAAAGACCTTCACATTCTGGAAACCAAACAATTGCTTACAGTTTACTTTTCAGTCAGGTGTTTGGCATCTTTTCGTCACTGTCTAAATAAATTAGTTCTGGTGACATTTTTATGGAGGTTTTTCTTTTTTTTAGAGTATCCTGTACTCATTTTTATCCTCATCAAATGTGTATTTTTTGGTGTACCTAGGAAGAATATGTTACAGAATTAGCTTAATGTTCACCATTCGATTGATCACAAGACAGCCAGGAGAGCACAAGGCTTTGGAAAACCCGTGCCAGAAAGGTCCTTGTGCATAATACGGAGCTATTCGTGTTCTTGGTTCCCCTCAGCAGCATGGGCGTGTGCCTGGAGTCGTGATGGCAACCAGGCCCTGGCTCCATCTTTCAGATCAATTACACTTATCCGTAAGAAAGAACCATCATCATTGCCATGCTTGACTGTTGTGTGATGAATGAGTGCTCACTTTTTCTGAAAATAACCTCCCATAAAAGCCATTTTTCTGAAGCGGTCAAGATAGGAGCTTTGGGTTCAGATAGGCCCAGGGTGGAATCCTAGTCCAGGGTTTACTGACTGTGTGGCCTTAAGTAGGTCATTTAACTGCTCAACAACTCAGGCTCCTTGTCTTTGAAATGGGTTTACTCATACCCACCCCGCTGGGCTGGGTGGGCACAAGACGGCTCGATAAACTGTCACAATCGTGTAAGGGATGCCTAAGTCTCCCCGCCCCACTTCCTCCTTCCTGGAAAGTTGGGGGGCTTTAACAGTGGGGCATCATGAGTGGTGGCAAGGTCAGGTTTTGACTGGATCCAGGGGAGGTGGGAAGGCAAACAGCGGGCAACACTCAGCATTAGAAGGGCCCTTGTTCCCGAGCCGACAAGGGAATGACCTTCTGAAGGTGAGAGTGATGGAAGCCAATGCAAATTCTACCTCTTCCCAAGCTACCTTGTCCCCATGAAGCTTTCAGGACAGCTACTACCAGCTACCACTGGCCTGCAGGCTCAAGACCCCCTGGAGGGTGGTGGGGCAAATTTGTCCAAACTCCCTGGAAAGATAAGGCTTCAGAGATAACAGCTCTGGCTCACCTCACCTCTGAAAGCCACTGACGATAACGAACCTTTTCCCAAGAACCAACTGTGGCAGGATGAGGGGGACCCGGGAAATAGGGAAAGGGGAAGAGCTGTTGGCACCAGATCCGTGCCCAGAATTCTCCACAAAATGATTTCAGCCTGACAAGGCAGGAAGAGCACAAGCCGGAGTGAGAAAACCCAGGTTTGCGTTTGCACCGGACTGCATTTTGAGTATTTGCAAACTCAGGCCCAGTGAAACGTCAGTGGAGCCCTCCCGCATGGCTCGTGGTAAGGAGCACGGGAGAGAATGGGAGAGAAAATGCTGGGAACATTCCATGTAAGCAGTATCACTATTAATCGGGTGCAATCTACCCCTCTTTGGTGAATAGAGGAGTTCTTTAATTCTGCGCCCCGCCCCCGGCCCAGGGCATCAGCCATGGCCTCCCCCACCGTATTCCTGATATCGCTGGGGCTACCTGGGGAGTAGATAATCCCAGAACACGGCTGAGGGTCAATCTTTATGCATTGAAACGTCAGAAGAATATCACCAACTTCACTGCGGTGAACAAACAGCAGGGAAGATACATTTGCTTTGTCTACATCGGGGTTTCTCAAACCTTGGGCGGCATAATTCCTTGCTGTGCCTTGTAGGATTTTTTTTTTTAAAGATTTTATTTATTTATTTGACAGAGAGAGACACAGCGAGAGAGGGAACACAAGCAGGGGGAGTGGGGGAGAGAGAGAAGCAGGCTTCCCGCGGAGCAGGGAGCCCAGGACCCTGGGACCCTGACCCGAGCCAAAGGCAGACGCCCAACGACTGAGCCACCCAGGTGCCCCGCCTTGTAGGATGTTTAAGAGCATCCCTGGCCACTACCCTCTAGACTCCAGGAGCACTAACCCCAGTTGTCATACCCGAAAATGTCCCCAGAGACCGCCTAAATTGGGGGGGGGTGCAAAATCACCCCCAGCTGAATACTACTAGTGTACATAAAGAAATGAGGGCCGGGGGTGGGGGAGATGTCAGTTCCCCGGCATTTTGTTGCTGCAGAAAGATTTCAGAGGGGTATAAAAGCGGAAAGGGACGGTGGTGACAGTCTCGGGGCATGAATGTGGCATCTCTCACCTCTCCAGCTGGAGGGCTGTGACCTCCACAGCCAGTGGCCACCTCCACGCTTGTCATTTGGGGGATCTGGGGAATGGGACAGAAGGCGTTCCTTGGATCAAAAGCTAATGCCATCCGATATCACTAGCATTTTCTACATCTTGTGCTGGTGACAAGGGCCTGCCCTGCGGGGAAAACCAGCAGTTTAAAAGAAAGAAGGCGGGGCGCCTGGGTGGCTCAGTCGTTAAGCATCTGCCTTTGGCTCAGGTCGTGATCCCAGGGTCCTGGGATCGAGTCCCGCATTGGGCTCTCTGCTTGGCGGGAAGCCTGCTTCTCCCCTCCTTCTCCCCCTGCTTGTGTTCCTTCTCTCGCTATGTCTCTCTCTGTCAAATAAATAAATAAAATCTTTAAAAAATAAAAAAAATTAAAAAAAATAAATAAAAGAAAGAAGGCTCTTTCTCCTAAGAAACCGACGTTTGTTAATAATACATCCCCAAACTTCATGTCAACAAAGGGAACCTCTCACTGCAAAGAAATACCGGCCATCCAAGGGGATGTCAGCAGCCTCAAGATCTGATCTTTTTTTTTCCCCCAAAGTAGCATATGGACCACAAAATCTCTCTCCGTGTAAGAGCCCATGAGAAACTCAAGTCAAGGCTTTTGTTCTTTGCTTGCCTTCTCTGTAATCATTCTGCTAAAGCAGAACAGCAAAGTTACATTGCTAAAAAAGTAAGTGTAAAAAGAATCTTGGTTCTGTTCTAAGCATTTCCGAATGGCTAACAGGAAAGGTGAAATTGGACTACAATATCGCGGCTCGCCGGGCCTCGGCCAACCTCCAGTCCTTGAGGGAGAAGAAAGGGGGTAAACACCGTCTGGGAACGTTCCAGAGTTGGATGATGCCAGAAATTTCCCAAGCCGGGCCACTCCTTTTGCCCTTCCCACCCCAAATTCCAGCCTCCTGCTTTTACACGGCAGCATTTAAACCAAACAAATCAGGAGCTACAATGTGACTAAATTTCTGGACAAACAAAAATTACTACAAAAGGGAAAAATGAACCACCACCAATATAGGTTGTAGCCCACTGTTTGGACTCACCTGCTAAATGCTACCCATCAGCACAGATTAAAACAAAAGCCTGCCACATTCCGGGCAGACACTGCTCTCCAGGGGCGGCTCAGCTGGAAAGTGTGCTGGAAATTCAGTGGCGTGCTCTGGTCATTTCTAAATACTCTCTAGAAGACAAGAGTTCAGGTCAAGTGAGAGCACGTGGCTCCATCACTTGACAAAACCCCACAGCCAGGGAACAGGTGTGGCCTGCCGAAAGCAAACAAAAACTTCTCTCAAACAACAACAAACAGTTAACACCCTCAGCCTGTCAACACCAATTAGCCTGCCCTCCCAGCAGAAGCCTCTTAAGACGGATCCTGAAATCCAGCTAGGTCCTCTGCAAGCAGAAGTGGTCATCGCATGGCTTCCCCCAAGGAAGTGACCCTCAGTGGAAACTTACACCAGCAGGCACAGCCCTTAGGTCCCCTCTACCCCTAAGGGGCCCCGCTGGGTGGGATCCTAACTTTGCTGGACCCCAGGCACTTTTCCTTTCCTGGGTTTCTTCCTGCATAATAATGTCGATATTAGAATTGATTTTTGATATAATTTTAAATACTTTAATATTTTATTCTCTTAGTATTTCAGGCAGACTTTAATTAATAGGTTCTTGTGGACCTGAAAAATTAAAACAGTTCCTTTGAATAAATTCATTTCCTTTGGGTTTTCTTTCTTCTAATTTTAAAAGAAATTAAGCATTTTCCAGCCCCCCTCCCGCCCCCCACCGGGAAGTATCACGGGTCCTAGGCACTGGGCCCACTGTGTCTCAGGGAGAAGCCAGCCCTGATTCAGTAGGAATGTGCAATTTTTTAAAAATACTGTCATCCATGGCCTGTACATCCACCTCAACACAACTCTGGCCTATCCTGAAAGCCCATCCTATCAATAAAATACTGACATAAAATGCCCGGGACGTATATACATTTTCACTCGTCTCTGAAGAGTGACTTACACAGGTGGACTCCAAGGGGCTTAAAACAAAAAAAACCAACTCAGCACACAAGATAGATTTTCTTCAATATTTTATTTATATAGAAATACTTAAAAAATGAAGTAGCACCATTACTTAAGTTTTACCTTTATTATGTAGAACTTTAAATGTCAGAAAAATAAAACTCTTGATACAATTTCAAATCTTGTCTCAGCAAATATAATATTAGTATTTGACCATGAGGTTAAAGGCCCTTTATCATAAAATAAAATATACTTTGTTTTTTAAACTTTGCTCAGTAAAGTACATTTAAGCTCAAGTAACGTCACCTACATATACATAAACAAGTGGTAAACAAATGTATTAAAATAGAAATACTAAAACTATAGTGGCCCAACAGAATTTTTGTAGCTTGCACTGAATTCTATTTATACAAATGTTAGAAAGCATCAACAGTTCCTTTTGACATGTTTATACATTTCCGTTTTTCTTTTTTTGTAATAATATAGAATAAAATATGCTTTATATCACTGAATAGAAAATATGCTGGGTGAAGCATTTCTAGAAGATTTGTCTGAACCTATAAAATCTCCATCCCAACAGAATACTGTTCAAAACATTACACATTTTATGGTTTTGTAATTCCGTCACGATTGTGTGGTTATTAAAATAATACAGTGTTCTTTGCCATAAGGCCATACTAAAATAAAAAGATTTAACCCAGCTACAAAAAAGTTCACTGAACTTAAATTAAAATACTTGTAAACATCTTTGCAATATGAAATATAATTTTTCAAGTCAAAAAAGAATAAAATACTTCAATCTGTATTAATGCAATTTCTCTTTAAAACTTTTAAACGTTTTTAATATATAAGAGATATGTTACAGTTTAACTTTTTATAAAGCTGCAGTATCCTGGCCCTTCCACAACATTCAAAAAGGATCCACTGTGTTCTATAATGAGCATCGTAGGAACCCAGCCACAAAGGGGAACACACTAAAACAGTCCACACATCCCATAAGCACTATTATTATCATCTTCATCATAATAATTATTGTTCATTTTTTTTTCCTACTTTAAGAAAATGGAAAACTTGTGGGGTTTTCTTCTTTTGGAAGCTTCCTATGAAGTACAGTGTAAAACCTATCATGACTAGAATGTCGCCGTTCCTATTATTTATAGAGCATGCATTTCAGGTGGTTTCGGGGGTTTCCCAGGCTATAGTACTCTTGATGCAGGTATCCTGGCAAGTTCCTTTGTTTAAAAAATTTAAATTTAAAAAAAAAAACAAAACGAGCGGATACTACAGCTTTCCAAGCTCCTCTGGGATCTCAGAGTGTGAGCAGGGGTGGGGGAGGAGAAGGTGGGGCACCACGGCGTCCCGCGGGCAGGCGGGCGCGGGACTGCGGGGGCGGGGGGGGGGGTGCTGAGGCTGGAGGGGAGGGGAGGGGGCCTCCCTGGCCCCGCGGGGTGCGCGCAGGCGCGCGCTGCCTTCAGGAAAAGATGCGGATGGCCTGAGTGACCGCGGTGTGGCAGACCGGGCACTCGGGCTCGCTCTTCTCGCAGATGCGGTTGGCGCACTCCATGCAGAAGAGGTTGTGGCCGCAGGGCACGAGCGCGGCGATCACTTCGCTCTCGAAGCACACGGAGCAGTCGCGGCTGCCCTTCCGCCGCAACCCGGACGACGACGACGAGGAGCTGGAGGAGGAGCTGGACGACGACGACGAGCCGGAGGTGTCCGACGGCTGCAGGCCCGGCAGCTGCGCCCCCAGCCCGTTGGCGTAGGCGGCGTAGGTGAGGCCGCCTCCGCCCGGGTCGCTGCGCACCCGGCGAGCCAGGTGGTGCTCGCCCGCCCCCGGCGCCATGTGCAAGGGCGGGGACAGGCGCGGGCAGCTCGCGCCCGGGTGCAGCCGGCGGTGCACCAGCAGCCCCAGGTTGGCATTGGAGGGCGCGCCGGCGCCGGGGAAGACCACCGAGGACGACGAGGCGGACGAAGATGCGGAGGACGAGCAGGAAGACGACACCGGCGCCGCGGGTCCGCCTCCGGGGGAGCGCTCGAACTGAGCCCAGAGCAGCGGCGCCCCAGGCGGGGGAGCGGGAGCCGGGTCGAAGGTGGGCTGCAGCTCGGGACAGCCGTCGGGGGAAGGCACGGAAGCTTCCCCCGCCGCGTAGGTGTATCCGTTGCCGTTGTTGTTGTTGTTGCCGTTGTGGGCAAAGCTGAGCGCGGGGCTGGGGGGGCTGTAGTCCGCCAGGCGCGGGGTGGCGGCTGTGCTGCCGCTGGTCCCCCCGCCGAAGTAAGAGTCCGTGGAGGCGCTGCCAAGCGAGCTGGAGCTGTCGTTGCGGTAGCTAGAGAAGGGCTTGCGGCCGGGGGTGGGCGTGATGCTGGGGGTGGGCTTGCTCCAGAGGCTGCCCGGGCCGGACCCGCCGGACCCGTGATGCAGCTCAAAGCCCACATCCGTGCCGTTGGCGTGGAAGTCGTTCTCATCTGTGAGCTCGATGATGCCGCCGGTGCGCAGGGCGATGTGCGCCTCGATCTCTTCGCGAGCTCGGTCCACGTTCTCAGGCATGCCGGTCACCTCGAACACCGGCTCCTTGTCGCGGCTGGGCGTCACGATGTACGTGTGCGTCTGTTGTTGGATGCGCTTGATCGTGGCGCCCTTGGGCCCCACCACGAGCCCCACCACGCGATAGGGCACCCGCACCTGGATGGTGGTCTGTCCGGGCAGGTTGGGCGGCCCGGGCACTGCGCCGTTGAGCGCCGTGTTCTTATTCCGCGAGGCGCGGATCATGGAGAAGTGCTCCGCGGCAGAGATGATCTCCCTCCGAGCCATGGCCACATCCTCCTTCCTGCCCGTCACAACAAAGACAGGCTCCTCCCCGCGAACCGGGGTCTTGATGTAAGTATTGGTCTTCGCCCGCAGCGCTTTAATTTTACAACCTGGGAGCCAGGGTGCAGGGGAGGGAGTGGGAGAGAGAGACAGACACGCCCATTATCCCGGGGTAACCGCGGAGACCTGGGACCGCCCGCGTCCAGGGCTGCGGGACGGCAGGACACGCTTTGGGCGGAAAGGGGGCGGCTCCCTCACTGACCCTGGGCCACGCCACGGGCTGGGAAGCGGGTTCCACCCGCGAGGCGCTCGAGGAACAGCCCATTGGCTGCCCAGCCCTCCCCCAGTGACTGCAGTCGTCCCGAGCAAACCCGAGAATCCCAGAAAAAGTCAGCCGGGGAGATGCCGCTAGGATCCAGCGGGGCGCGCCGTCCGCCCTGAAGACGCGGCGAAGGGGTTCAGGGAAGAGGGCCGGAGCCGCGATCCCCCCAGAACTGGGGGACTGAGGGGAAGGGGGGGGCAGTCCCGGGACCCATTGTTCCTCCTCTGGGCTCCATTCCGCTTTGCAGAAATCCAGAATCCTCCTCCCATCCGATGCTCACTCCTCCTCCTCCCCCTCCCAAAGGACCGATCAAAGGCCCCCTCCCCCAAGCATCTTATATTTAAATCCTATTTCCCGGGGTGGGCTGGGTGGGGGGCGCTAGGGGAGAAGGCAGTGGTTTTAGCAGGATAAAGTGCATCCCGCCGTGGCAGCGGCGCGGCTCCGGGAGACAGCCTGCCTGCACTTTCTTTGTCTGGGGCGCCGGCCCCTCGCGCGGCTCTTCCTCTCTCCTTAAGGCTCGCGGGCGCCGCGGATCCCGAACCCTCTCGCGCCCTCCCTGCGGGGCGGTGGTCCGAGACCCTCTCCCCTCCAGTGCCCCATCTCCGCCGGACCCACCTTGCCGCCCCACGATCTCGGCGACGTGCTCGGAACTGGGCACCGGCACGCACTCGGTCATGTTCACGCTCTTCTTGCGCGGCTCACTGTCGTACAGAGAGGCGCCCTCGTCACTGTCCAGCCCCAGCAGGGAGAGCTGATCGAGCGCGAGCTGCAGGGCTCTTTGGTCATCCAGGGTCTCTCCCCCGCCGCCGCCGCCGCCGCCGCCGCCGCCTCCCCCTCCGCCGCCTCCCCCTCCGCCGCCGCTGCCGTTGCGCTCCAGGTCTGCAAACAGGGAGCTGGGCATCGCTCGGCCGTGCGCGCCGCGCCCCCGCCGGCCCTCGGCTCGGCGGCGAGAAGCTGCGGCCACAAAGGCAGCCGGGAAGCGAGTGGTCAGGGGCGGGGAGGCCGGCCGGCTGCAGAGGGCTCCGTTGCTCCTTTCTCGGCGCCGGGAGGAGTGGGTCGCTCGGTGCGGTCCGCGCCGGGCAGTGGCTGCAGGAGCCCCCGCCTGGGTCCCCACCCCAGATCTGCCGCCGGGTGGGGTGGGGGCAGAGCTCGAGCGGCAGGCGCGCGTGCCCCCCGAGTGCCCGGCTGGCTGGCCACAATGCCGAGCGAGAAGCGAGCAGGCGAGCGACAGCAGCGTTTCTTTAAGGAGCCCCTCCCCGGCTCCTCCACTCCCTCCCGCCCGCCCGCCCGCCCGCCCGCCCTCACTCAGCGCTTTTTCCTCCTCTCCTCCCCGCCTCTTGACTGAGCCTCTGCAGCCAGACGGCTCCGGAGGGGGACGAGGGAGGCGCAACGTCACCGGCGGGAGCTGACACTACAATGCTACTGACACTATCGCTGGGGGAGGCGATTGGCGCGCGCCGGGCCGGGGGCGGGCGGAGGCCGCGGTCAGGGCGAGCCGAGAGCGAGCGCCCCCCACCCCCGCGCCCGCCGCAGCCCGCCCCGTCCTCCTCGCGGCCGCGCCCCTCCCCCGCCGCCGCTAACGCCTCTCTTTGTTGTCTAATGCGGGACCGGCAGGCTCGGGACAGTCGCGCGTACCTATCGGCCGAGGACAGTCTGTCCCCAGCTCTCCTCCCTCGCCTGATGGAGAAGGGAAAACGCGCCCAACTCTGAGGCCAGCGGCCCGGCTCTAAGAGAGCGGTCCTGAGAAAGTCCCGTTAGCGTCCCCAAATAAACCACCCCTAGAGCCCGCGGGGCCACTGGGAGAAAGGTCTATTGTCTGCCCAACAGGGCGGTCCGAGCCCTCGGACTGGGCAGAGCGGGACTCGAGGTCCCGGTGCGCACGGGCAAAGTGGCTCCTGGCGCGGGTTGCCCACCTGCGCGGGAGCGCAGGAGACACAAAGGCATAGGCCCGCCCGCATCGCTCCTAGCGCGCGCGCGCGCGCCCACAGCTCTGTCCCCCCTTGGGCAGCACTTTGTCCAACTGGCCCTGAAACTGCGGCGGGGCCAGCCAGAACCCCGCCGCAGCGCGGGCCTGGCCCGCCCTGCGGCCCGCGACCTCCGGAATGTGCGGCGCTGGGGTCCTGTACAGGCCCCGCGCGCCTGCCGAGACCCCGCGGGCGCTGACTCGTGCACGAGCGCCGCGCCGCCACCGCGGGGACGCCAGCCATGGCTCCGGCGGGCGGCGCGGGCGTGCGCGCGCCGCCGTCCCGTCCCTCCCCGCCCCGCGGTCGGGCATGCGCGGTGCGCGCGGGGAGCGGGCGGGCCCTTTAAGGCGGGCGCGGCGCAGCGCGCGCCGGCCCCTCCCGCGGCCCCGCCCCGACGGGAGGTGTGCGCCCGCCGCCCCGCCGCTCTTTGTGCGCTTCTCCCGGTGGGGTTGGCGGCGGAGGGAGGGCGCGCCCGGACCGGCCGGCGGGGACGGCGAGCTGCGCCCCCTCCCGGATCTCCCGGGGCCGCCTCCGAGCGCGCGAGAAGAAAGGAGGCTTTGAGGGCCGGGCCGGGGCACGCCGCCGCCCCGTCCCCCTGCGCTCGGCCCCGCGGCGCCGCCACCCGGTCCGATGGCCCCTCGGGCCCCGCGCGTGCTCCTCTCCTTTGTTCCCGGCGCCCCCGGGCTCGCCGCGCCCCCGCGAGCGGCCAGCCGGGCCGCTCCGCAAGGCGGCCGGGGCTGCGGTTTGCCGAGAGCGCCAGAGTCCGCCCGGCGGGACGCCCGCCCGGGACAATGGGGCCATGTGGCCGCCGCCGCGCGGACGGGCTCACTCGGGGGACCTGGCGGTGCCGCGGGGCGAGCTCGGGGCGCGCAGGCAGAGGCTCCCCGGTGCTTGCTCCCTGCGTGACCCCGGGAAGAGAGCGAGCGCCCGGGCCTCGGTGTGCCCTGCGTAAAATTGGGGGAAATCGTACCTGCCCTGGCCACCTCGTGGGTTCGGAGAACGGGCTGTGACAGTAGACGCGAGCGCGCTTGGTAATCAGGCAGTTAGGCAAACGCCTTTACTTTGGAGAACGGGAAGGTGTTCCCTTCTTGCTCACCTGGAGCTGTCTTGGGGAAGAGGTGCTGATTATTTCCTTGGGGAAATGAGGCTTCGAAGCCACTTAGAGTGGTTGTTTCCTCAGGATGTTTATGTCAGCTTCCCTGACTCTGGGTGTGTGTTTCTTCAAAGGGAATGATGGATGGGGTGGGGGAGGGTGCTAGAAGTCCTCCGAGAGAGCCACCACCTCGAACTCCAGTGGAGAGTTCTTGTGGTTTTTGACCTGGTTTATGGACTCAAGTCCCACTAATCTGTGAATGAGGAGGGAGTGCTTTGAGGATGGAGGTTCCGGGAGGAGAGGGTCCTGGCTGGTCCAGGCGCCTCAGTCAGGGCCTGTAAATACCAGGGCAGGCAGGAAAAGCACTCCAAAGGCCTGGCCATTTACATCTTGCCAACACAACAGGCTTGTTGCTGGCCTCTCGGCTCTGTTTCTAGGAATGTATAGCCTCCCGATTGGGCCAACTGAGGTTTCTTTTTTCAGATAACAGGATGGAAGTAAAGTTGTTGCCCAGAGTTCACTGCTGGGGAGACCTGGACACAGGTAAATGGGGGCCCTCCTCCTGGGGTCGCTTGTGCTAGGGAACAGGACTGCGCACATCCTCCCCCTGCCATCTGCAGTGCTGGGATTTCAGATGGGTTAAATCAGAAATTTGTTTAGAGGACTGCATGCTTCAGAGTCCCCGTGGTCCTTGGGTCAGTCCCAGGAATGTGAACGTGACACTTTGCGTAGGTGACAGGTGTCTTTCTCCCCTACCAGATCATGAAGGCAGGAACTGTCCATAATTACACATACCTGGTGAAATCACACATTGAAGCCCACATGGAGGATGAGCTAAAACTCTGGCCCTGGGACTTCTTGAAAAGCCGCTAACCCCCAGGTGCCCATGACATTCCTTGTAGCCTGGGTCACGTTCCATAGACCAGAATGCTTCGGGAAAACCGATGCAAAGATGGGATCGTTTTCTGAAGACACCCACAAGACTGAAGGCCCTCCCGAGAGTCTGGGCGGGAGGTTGGTGGTCGTGGTAGCAGGCGCTATGACCTTTGACAGAGCGGATTCCCAGTCGAGCCCTGCTTCGGTGTTCCTGTCCTGTGCAGAGGCCGGTATCCAGCTTCCCTCCTACCTCAGGCGGCTGTTTTAGCAGAGGGATAATGATGGTGAAAGCTAACTCGGTGTAAATTACAAAGTACTACGCAAACGTGTGGGTAGATTGGTGCTTTACCTGCAGCCACTTCTTATCTTCTCGACCTGTATCCAGTGCTGACTGGTCAGGGTATTTTCTGACACTTGAATGCTATTATAAAAGTAACAATCTGGAAAAATTCTCAATGAATGGCTTTAATAAGCCTAGATGTGATAAAACTTGCAAAGTCCAGTTCTGTTTCTAAGTAGATAATACAACCCAACTCCATAGTTTTTAGCTAGACTTTCCCAGGCTCCTTTAGGACCCCAGCGCTTAACTACTTTTCCTGATACGGGACATGTTCCCTAAGGACTTACCCGATGTGGCCATATTATTTTTTTTTTTATTAGCAGAAGAGAGAAGCTTGAGGAGTGTGGTCTGGTAACATAATAGAGAATTTCAGTTGTCATAAAATAAGAAAAAGTGAAGTCACTCACAACAACCAAGATTAACAGTAAGCCTACCTCGTACTTGCTTCCAGAGGACGTGAACTGTTTTGCACACATCTTGCTTACTTCTGCAAACTGAAGAGCTGGCAAAAGCAGCTACAGTCCTCATGGGAAAACAAGCACACTTTCGGTCAACTCACTTCACATTACTGAGTGTCTACATACTTTATTATAGGCACCCAGGAAAGTGCTGACGATACAGAAATGAACACAGCGGGGGTGGGGAGGTCCTTTCCCCTGGAGCCCTGTTCATGTCCAAAGCCCGTTAGGCAGCAGGGGCTGAGTACCCAGGCAGTAGTGAGTCTGCCTGGAGTCCTGAGAAGGCTTCCCAGAGGCGGGGACGTTTGTGCTGTGCTTTCAGAAACGGGGTGGGAGAATTCATTGAGACTTGTACCTCGTGTGGTACGCGGTGTCTGGTAGGAACTCGATCGGTGTTTATTAAATGAATGAGCAAGCCAGGCTGAAAAGGCTCCAGGTGTAATTTTCTTAAGTATGCATGTGAATAACCGTCTCTGGGAAGCAGCTCAAACGACTCCAGCCACAACTCCATGACTCTGAGTAATCACAGGCGGTATTTATCAAGCACCCGGTGTGCTCCAGGCAGCTTACCAAATGCTTTACAACGCGCTATCTTGTGTAAGCCTCCAAACCACTGAAGTCAGTACTTCTCTTGGCCCCATTTTGCAGATGAAGGGAAGTTAAGTCACTTGCCCAAGAGGAGGCAGATTTGCCTTGAAGCAGGTGAAGCTCAAGCTTTTGGGCCCTTCCACGGCCCTGGGAGGGGTTCAGAGCAATTTAGGTGCAGGATCACATGTTTTAGTAACATTTTCAAGAGTAAAGTTTTTCTTCTTTTCCTTAAGGAGGACCCCAACACTGATGTGACCTTCAGGCCTAACAAATCTTAGTCACTGTTGCGCTCAAGGTCACAGAGCTGATAAACGGTACCCAAGCCTGTGATCGTAAGCACCCCAAGTTCCTTCTCACCTCTGGGCTGTGGATTCTCCAGCTGGAAGCTGGAAGCGTTTCCGGCCCCAGGCCCCCCCACAGGACTCTAATGATCACATGTGTGAGGGCCCCGCAAAGCATCTTGGTTTTTGATGTCCTGTTCAGTCTTTGTATTGTTAACATATACGTCACATGGAACACATAAAACACACACGTTTTTAAGAATATTTTAATAATAAGGGAAATGCTCTCCTTATGTTGAATGAACAAAAAAAGGAGCTAAGAAGTGTGTGTGTTACTAAACACTCAGGAAGCATCAGGAGAAGCAAATGAATTAGGCTGGAAAGCAATACATCAAAATCTTCACAATGGTTATTTAAGTAGTGGGCCCACATTTTATTTTCAAGTTCTGAACATACATCTTTATTCAATTAGTCTTTAAAAGTAATACATGCTTAGCTTAAAAGTTAAATAGTGTCAAAAGGCTTAATAAAATAAAAGCACCCATACCGGCTGTAAGTAGAAAGAGGAGGAAAAAAAAAAAACCTAAAGCGAATCGTAGCACACATTTATATTTATTAAAGCTTTTGGAATTATGAGAGTAGAGAGGGAGGAAGTTTCATAAGTTTTATAAAACGGGCCTTTAGAAGTCGCTTGACTTCTAAAATTTAAACATCATTTAGTTAATCAGTAATAACCATTCTGCAGTATCAGAGAGGAATAAGAACAAAAGGAGGTGATTTAAAAATCTATCAGATACACAGGAATTCAGGGAGCCTGGAAGCTCACTGATCTTCGGGAAGGAGGTGCCTTTCTTCTTCTTATGCAGACATGAAAAAAATCAGTGGAATTGGGGCATTTTTTGCAGTCGAATCTCCCCCAGTTTGCCCCAAACTCTCAGATGGAGCCCCTGCCTATGAACTGACAAAAGCCACCAGCGGCTAGAACCTCGGGAGGTCAGCGCGGGCGTGGTCCCAGACCTCCGTCTGGCAGGGAGCACGCTGAGGGCCAGGAATAGGAAGTGGCTGAGCCAATGGCAAATACTCCTTGACGGTGGGTCTGGGCTGAGGACCCAGAGTCCCGGCTTCCAAGGTGAAGCGCTCATTCTCACTGATGTAAGGGGATGGGCGCTGCCCCTGATGAGCCACTGTGTGTGTCACGGGTCAGCAAGGGGGGCAGGGGGCTCAGTCAGATTGGCCGCTGTCCAACCTAGGAGGCATGCGACAGCTGCCCCCCAAATCTAGGTAGTGGGGAATAAGGAAGGGGCAGTCGCACAAGGGTATCTAACGGAAGGTGGTCTCACTTCCCTGGCTCCGGCCTCCTGTCCCTGAACCAAACGATGCCTGGTGCCACTTACAAAGTGATAGAGCAGAAGTATTTAAAGCTCTAATCTCTTTCAACAGAGATTAACAACAATCAACAGAGATTTCAACTTGTATGGCCACACCTTCTCGTTCCCGTAACTTTTTTAAAAAGTAAGAAATACCTTTATAACCTAAAGAATTTGTGTTTTAAGCACCATCTCTGAAAGTCAAGATGCTAATTAATGAAATACAGCTGTGATGTCATCATGACTAACTCCGAACCACTAGCCTGTTGAACTTCACGATAAAAATTATTTCTTCCCTATGCGTTTCAGTTCAAAAACTAAAAATTATGTCAACCGAGCTATTAATGTGCTAGCTAGTAATAGAATCATCTTTGTTATGCTAATAAAACAAAGCTACAATTTTATTAAAATTCTGCAGTTGTCACTGTCGTAACGTGTGTGCGCACCTATGTAGAGAAGACACACTGCCTTTGACAAGCAAGGAAATACCAGAGCAAGAATGCCTTTGAGGAAGCGTGATCACCAGTCAACCCAACTACAGAACTCAAATAGAGGCCAGTTTGTGAATTCCATATCTCAGAACAAAAGAAAGATGTGGTCTTCAGCAGGAAAATTTTGAAGACATATTATAAGTGGAGAGTATAAGATCAAACACAAGGAAGCATACGAAAGTGTCAAACAGCCATTTCCAGAAAACAGATACTCACAGGTTGGTTAAGAACAGAGATGAGGGGACGGCACGCACCCCCCCCCCCGGATAGAGGTGGGTTCTCGGGTAGGACTTCACCTGGCGGAGGTCCCGCCGTGGTCCCTGCCCCGTCTGAGAGCTGCTGGCCCTGCCTCATGTTTGAGACCTTGAGCATATGTGTGTCTTTGCTTCCTGTGCTCAGCTTCCTCGTCTATAAAATGGGAGCTTCCATCACCTGCGTCCCTGGGCTGATGTGCAGAGTGACGCACGGCGCTCACGGTCACCTGCACCGCTCATGCAACTGACAAGAAGCTCTGCGGAAAAGAAGACAAGGGGGCAGCCCTTGCCCTCTGCTGTGTTCAGCATGCTGGGCAGCCGTAAGAAACGAAAACCGCTCACCCTGGCATCAGATGAGAACTCGATCATTGGAACCATCTTACAGGTTTAGAAACAAACCCAAATGGAAGAGTGCTGACTCTGTGACGAAAGTAGAAATGCAAATGCGTGGGGGCAGAAATCATCCCCAAGAGGATGCTGAGGTGACTGGCTTTTTTGAAACACTGTATTAAGTTGGACCTTCTCCTGCCTAACAGCATAGACTCAAGTAAGTTCCAGGGGGGTTAAGGAGTTCAGCTTGGAAAATGAAATCATAAAAGAACTAAATGGAAACAGGTGGCTGTTATAATTTCGAGTAGGAGAAGGGCTTTCTGAGCGTGACCCTAACAGTGGTAATCATTTAGGGAAAGACTCTTGTAAGACAAAGAAACTGTAGTGCAGGAAAAAATCCTACACAGGAGGCCTCCCCGGATGTGATGTACCAGTGGTGACCTTGGGGGATACACAGATAAGGCCCTGATATGTTTATTGTGAATAAAATATATTTATTTTAATTGTATTATAAAATCATAGCAGTATATCAAACCTTGGAATTCACTGATATCGATGCAAGGAAGAAGCCGAAGTTGGTACGTAGTTCTTTATTTTTTTATTTTTTTTTTATTTTTAAAAGATCTTATTTATTTATTTATTTGAGAGAGAGCATGAGCTGGGTGAGGGGCACAGGGAGAAGCAGACTCCCCGCTGAGCAGGGAGCCCGATGCCGGGCTTGATCCCGGGACCCCGGGATCATGACCTGAGCCAAAGGCAGACGCCCAACCGACTGAGCCACCCAGGCGCCCTGGTGTGTAGTTTTTTAAGAGGAAGTCAATCTGAACAACACCATTAGATGAAGACCGTTACAGTTGGTTCTCAGATATGGTAAAATATATAATGCAGATGTTCTGTCAGTGAGAGATGATTGGAGATGGGAACTACGGATGAGAAGATGTTCTAATTAAGACTACTTTTTTTTTTTTTTAAAGATTTTATTTATTTATTTGACAGAGAGACAGCGAGAGAGGGAACACAAGCAGGGGGAGTGGGAGAGGGAGAAGCAGGCTTCCCGCGGAGCAGGGAGCCCGATGCGGGGCTCGATCCCAGGACCTTGGGATCATGACCTGAGCCGAAGGCAGATGCTTAACGACTGAGCCACCCAGGTGCCCCAAGGCTAATTCTTTAAAGATTAATTTGTAATTAGAATTTTATACAATCCAATCAAAACACAAGTTATGGGGGGGCGGGGTGCAGAATCTTTCACCAGTTCATCTGGAGGACCACAGAGAGCCTGCGGCATCCATGCAACGGGGGAAGTTCAGAACAGACGCAAGGTGCCACAGGGCCGTGCACGGACAGCTGTCCCCGGGCAGATGCGTGGCGCAGCCGTCCTGCAGGCCCTGGGCTGGGGGATGGGAAGGCCACGGTGGCCCAGGGTGGGACGCAGAAGGGAAGACCACACTACTGAGCTGACAGCACTTGTGTGCTCAGGACCGTGGTGCGCAGACTGTGTAACGGGGGAAATGTGGCAATCCTCGTTATGCAGAGGACTTGATCTCTGGCCGAGGAATACATGATTGATCAGGAAATGTGTTCATGTATGAAGTGGGAAAAAAAAAGAATGACTTGTCCGTCCGTAATAGCTCTTGAGCGCTTATGATATACGAGGATTATGCTGGTTCTCCACATTAATCGTCTCAGTCATCCAGTGAAATAGGTACCATCGTTACTTGTATTTTTGCCCAGAAGAAACTGAGCCTGAGCTGGGACGTGGCAGGCACACCCAGGCTGTGCAAGCCAGAGTTCTCCCTCACTCTTTTATTTTAATTTTTATCTTTTTTAAAGATTTTATTTGACAGAGAGAGACAGCGAGAGAGGGAACACAAGCAGGGGGAGTGGGAGAGGGAGAAGCAGGCTTCCCGCTGAGCAGGGAGCCCGATGCGGGGCTCGATCCCAGGACCCTGGGATCATGACCTGAGCCAAAGGCAGACGCCTAATGACTGAGCCACCCAGGCACCGCACTTTTTTTTTTTTTAAATACCTTTATTGAGAAATAATCAAGATACAAAACCCTGGACATATTTAATGTGTACGATTTGATGGATCTGCACACAGGCACATGCCTGTGAGCCCATTATCACAGTCAAGGTGGTAGACCTACCCATCACCCCCAGAAGTTTCCTGGTGTCCCTTTTTTTGTGTGTGATGAGAACACCGACACGAGAGCTAGTCTCTTACGTTTCAAAGTATACAATTCGGTGGTGGTAACTACAGGCGCTCTGTGGTGCGGCGGAAATCTGGACCTTACTCATCGCGTGTAACGGGTGCTTCAGGCCAACTGAACATCTCCCCATTGTCTCGTCCTCCTGGGCCCCGTAACCAGCACTCGACTCTGCTTCTGGGTCTGACTGTGCTCAGGTATGTGCAGTCATGCGGTATTTGTTCCACTCCGTATGGTGTCCACCACGTTGTCACAAACACCAGGATTCCCTCCCTTTTGTAAGCCTGGCACCCTATTTAATGTGTATACCACCGTTTCCCTATCCAGTCATCTGTCTGTGGACACTGGGTTGTCTCTGTATCTCTGCTACAGTGATTGACACTGCCATGAATATGGGGGCGCAGCCACGTCTCCGAGAATGTGACTGTGGGTTACACCCAGAAAGGGGATGGCTGGATCCCGTGGCAGCTCCACTCTGGGGCTCCATACTGTTTTCCACAGCAGCTGTACATTCTGTGTATCTGCCAACAGCGCACAAGGGTTCCGATTTCTCCACAGGACTGCCAACACTTTGCTCTGTTCAGTTGGCTTTATAAGAGCCGTCCCGACAGGTGCGAGGTGGGATCTCATTGTGCTTTAGATCTGCATTTCCCTGTGGAGCATCTTTTCGTGTGCCTCTTGGCTATGTAGTCTTCTTTGGAGAAATGTCTCTTCAAGTCATTTGCCCATTTTTTAATCTGGTCTTGGCAGTGAAGTCACGGATAGGACACCAAAAGCAGAGTCGACAAAAGCAAACAAGTGGGGCTCCCTCAAACTCAAAGCCTTCTGCACAGCAAAAGAGTCATCCACAGAATGCAAAGGCCACCTACAGAGTGGGAGGAGATCTTTGCAAACCACATATCTGATAAGGGATTACGATCCAAAATATTAGGAAGTCATACAACTCAATCCAAAAAAACAGACCCCAAAACACATAGTAACTCCACTGAAAAATGGGCAAAGAACTTAAAAAAAAAACACTTCTCCCTCTTAATCATTAGGCTACAGGGCCAGCAGAATTTTAGAACCACACACACACACACACTAACATTTACTCACATACTATGTATCTAAATATTTAAAGCTTATAAACCAAGGTACCAGGTGTTGTATAAAATATGTTCTATCCTCCTACCTAGACAAAATAGACCTTCATAATGAGCTGGAAGGTCAGGTTAGGATTCAGAACTCTCAGCGGCCATGGGGTTCTGCCCTGGACCTCGGCCAGGACCCATGCCTCCCACCCCCCGTTTCTGCCCCGTGCTCCGGGCTCCATCCCACACCACGACGGGGTCTCGAGCACACATGTGTAGACGCCCCAGCCCCATCCACAACCTGCCCTGTGAACAGTCACTCCCTTAGACACACCTTGGGCCTAAAGGCACACACATTTTCAGTGGAAGACGTAAGGGACTGTCAGGGGAGAGGTCCACACAGACCCTGAGAATGGGCTGGTCCCACTGTGACCTCACATTCTGGGGCGAGGCACAGCCAGGGGGCAGCAAGAGTGGGCCCCTCAAGAGCATGGGGCCCAGGGCAGGAGCCTCTCTTGTCTGACACATAAAATGACTTTAAAAAATAGATATATATAACTATTTGGTCTCCCTTGCAGCCTCTCTCCTTGCTTCCTCTCCTCTTCCTTGCTCCCCCCTGCCTGCCTTCCTCTCTTGCTTCCCTCCTTTCCTTCCCACTCTACGTGAGCATTCGGAGAGCACCCTGCGTGCCAGGCACCGCCTGGGCCCGAGGGTTCAAGAGTAGTCGGGACAGATGCTCTCAGGCGGCATACAAGGTAATGAGAAGACTAGCATTGATCCCACACAAATACATGTCTAATTACAGACTGGGACAAGTGCACTGACAGATAAGCATGTGTTGATTTGTTGGCTGCCTTTGATTTAAGGTTTCCTGCTGAGACAGGGAGGAATGTAAATCTGTTTTTCTCTTAAAGCCAGGGGCCTTACATAGTTTCACAAACCTTCGGAATGGATGCATTTCATACAGCTACCCAGACCTGGGTATGCTTCCGACATACATATAAGCTCACTAAATCAACTCTATTGCTTAATGGCTGTAGTAAAACTTTACCCAAAATGTCAGAGGCACGCATTCCTGCAGGGTTACAAAGCCAACTGCCCAGTTATAGAACGTAGGGGTTTTCCTAGGGACCTCCATGCCAAATTCTTATGGAAGTGCAGAAGGTCGTGTGGAAGAGGGTCTCCGAGCTCTTAGAAACCCATTTTCCCTCCTGATGTCCCTGCACCACGCACTAGAAGAAGTGAGATGGGGTGAATGATGCCTGTCCTTCCAATTACCCTACTCTAGATGATTCTAGTAAGTGAACCCTCACGGCGAGGGGGACGGGCAGCGGTCACCTTAACGCTAGACAGAAGCTCGGTCCTTACTTTCATGCGACTGTTAACATCCTCCATGTGTATTTTGGCAGAGAAGACCTAAAAACATGTTATTTTTTAAGGGCTTTTGTATTGAGGGACAGAATCCTGGAAGGAAAATCCACTTGTGCCCTTAACATGGGCTATGTGTATTTCTGATCACCTGTTGATCTCCTATCTTTTCGCACATGGTTTTCATGGTTTCTGGTAAGGAATAAATAAATCCATGAAATTTACCTTGGGAAAGGAACCATTATATCTTTACCATACTTAAGGGTCAGTTAGATAAACATTCCCCAAGAGGCAAAAGTAGCTTATCTTCCCCTTCTTCTCCCTTGCCCCGGACTGAACATTCCAGCTTTTTAAAATTTTCATCCCCTGCAGAGGAAAATCTCATTTTTAAAATTGGTTTTACACACACACACGTCTTCCTGTGCTTACTTTCCTTTCTCAGGTCTGGGGCAGGTGTGCCAGGCTGTAGGGCGTCCGTGGGAACTGGTGCACACTGGGGTGGGCTTCTTGCCCCTCACCAGAGTGTCTTCTGCAGCCCGATAGTCTCTCGGGGTGCACGAGAGACCGACCTGGATCCTGTGAATGAGCTGATCCCCCCACACACACCCTGTCCCCCAAGGAGTGTTGTGTCCTGCCCTGGGATTTCCAGCTGGGATGCATTTCCTCAAAGTCACGAACCTCAAGGCAACTATAGGTTTGTGGAGGTTTTTGTGCCTGGGGCTTGGCAGAATTGGGGGAAATGTCCAACCCCAGAAATCAGAGCTCAGGAATGAGGACATGGCTGAGGAAGGGAGACTGTCTTGTCTGCAGAGCATCTTTGACCCTATGAGCCTGAGCAGGGAGTGAGTGCCGAGGAGGTAACCAGCTTGGTCCAGGCTAAGGCAGAGTGGGATAGAAACCCAAGTCCTAGTGAAGCTTCTGGAGTGTTCTAGGACTTAACCCCCAACCCACCACCACCGCCGGCTCCACCTGCCACCTGTCCTCTTCCTCCCCATCATCCCGTCCTCACTTAGCTCTCAGGATGAAGCACCTCCTCAGCACGTGGCTTTGTTGCCACATCAGATGTGTACAACCCCCCCGCAAGGCCTCCGTGTCCTCGTTCCGGGGACGAGGGTGCTATGTGCTTTCTCTGGGGAGCTCCCCCCACGCCTCGCACACGGAGAGAGCTGCTCCACGCTGTCTCCCTCCCCACCCCTACCTCCCAACACAGCTCTCCACAGCTCCCCACCCCCAGCGCCCTCTTTTAAACATTATTTTCCGCACATAATCCTTCTCATCCTATTAGGCCCCACACAGATGCCAGTCCCCAGGGAAGCCTCCCAGACCGACCCCTTTCCAGCTTCCAGCCAAGAGTGAGGGTCTCCCATGCACACCCCTCTCCTTCAGCCCGCTGTTAACGTCCTTGGGGCGCTTTTTACCTCCCCTGCTGAGCTGCACGTTTGTTTGGGAAGTCCCAGTTGCACTGTCTTCTGTGTTACCTCAGAAAGGACTTAACCTCTGTGTTTCCGTGTCCACCTTTGGAGAATGGGGCGGTATCCATTTATCGCAGTACGTGCACGGAGTTCGCAGAGGGGCCGCAGAAAATGCTACACGCAGGGCGCCTGGGGCGCTCCGTCGGTGAAGCGGCTGCCTTCGGCTCAGGTCATGGTCCCAGGGTCCTGGGATCCAGCCCCGCATCGGGCTCCCTGCTTGGCAGGAGGCCTGCTTCTCCCTGTGACTCCCCCCCCTCCCCCGCTTCTGCTGTCTCTCTCTGTCTCTCTCTCAGATAAATAAATTAAAACAAGGGCTACATGCAAACACGCAGCGCGGTCCCTGGTGCAAGTCTGCAGCGTCACATCGCGGATGCTCAGGAGGTGTGTGTGGGCACTGAAAGGGCAGCCGAGCTGTCACAGGGCCGAGCGGCGGGCCCCGGGAGGAGGTCTGAGGTGGTAGGTGCCCCATGTCGCAGCGGTGAATGGAGCCAGCAGATGCGAGGGCCACAGAGAGCCGTGACTGTCCCCACTCACGGCGGGCGAGCTCACAGACACACAGATGCCACCGTGTGCCCGGCCCCGCGGCCCGGAGGGGGGCCTCTGCAACTGCAGGCCCACTGTTCCCGAGGGGCGGCATCTGCGGCCGGAGCCCCCACACCATATGTGCGGCCGCCCCAGCGCGTGCTGGGTGGCTGCTCGAGGGACAGGCGCCGCTGTGTGCTGCCCCTGGCCCATCTGCAGGGGGGCCCGTCTGCAGGGGGGCCTCTCCCAGGACTGGGCCAGCTGAGCTCCAAACAGATTCAAGACACACACAGAGGGAAGGAACACCAGCCCCGGCGAGTCAGTCCCAAGGAGCTCCGTCCTCCAAGGGGCGCTCACGGCCTCCCCGCCCTGTGCCCTGGGTCTCAGAAACAGGCCTCGCGCCTTTTTTCTGGGGGGTTCATCTGTTCCAAGGTCGGCGGTCTTCTTTTTCTTTAGCTTTTCATGATTTCAAACTTGTAGGAATAGCAGAAAGAACATGCGTATGCTCTTTACCCAGGTTGCTCTGTGGTTCACGTTTATCCCATTTGCTCTGTCACGGTCTCTCCCTCTCTCTCCCCCCCGTATGTTTGTGTATATGTCACACACACACACACACTCATTTTCTGAAACCGCTGAGAGTCGGCGAGCACGCCGCGGCCCTCCACCCCGGAACACCGCATCGCACGTCCCCCAGGACGGGGATCGTGTCTCATGCACCCCCTGCTGTGACCCACTTCGTGCGTTCCACGCGGACCACCTTTCATCCAGTCCACCGTCCTATTCCGATGCTGTCCGTCACAGTCAGCACCTTCTCTGTTCAAAGATGAAAGAATCAAAAAGATGAACATCTCAAAGAGATTGAGTGGAGTCATATGTATTTTAAAATCCTCGGCTTTTGGAGTAAATTCTCAAGTGCACACACACACACACACACACACACAGCTGACCGTGCTTTATACCCTTTCATGTGTCCACTGTCTCGGTGAAGAACTCCTGCCAAACCCTGTGTCTGCTGGGTAGGCCGGTGTCCCAGGCGTCCTAGGAAGGGAGCCTCGGGGAACGAGGCACACAAGGCATGCAAAGCCGGATTCATTCTTTCAGCAGCTAACCCTCGAGCCGTCCGCTGGGCTGGGCATCGAAGGTACAAACAGCAAAGCTGACCTCTGCCTCCCTTTGGTGTTACCTTGCAGGTAAGGGCTCAGACTTAGAGGTAGGACGAACCTGGGTTCTATTTACCAGACGAGAGCAGATTACTGAGCGCTGAGCCTCAGTTTCTTGAGCTGCGCAATGGGGGTCCTAGCGAAAGCCGAGAACAGCTGTCCAGCACCAGCACCACGTCCGTGCGTGGAAGCACTCACTAAGTGCCGACCAGCGTGCTGTGGGGGGAAAGCAGGGAAGAATCCCCAGATTGCTATAATGGCAGGCGAGGGCCCGAAGGACCCCCGAGCGGGAGGCCGCCTTGCAGGTGCAGTCACAGGTGTCTCCTTCCGAGGAGGCATTTGAACCCAGGATGGGAAGGCGACTTTTCCACTGAGGGGTGGGAGTCTGGAGGCTGCAGGAGGGGGAGGGAGAGGAAGGGGAGGCAGTCCCTATTCCGCGCAGAGGGAACTGCACGTGTGAGGCGCGGGGGACCAAGAGGCTACAGACGCTTCGTGGTGCTGGCCTCGGAGCCAGAGGGCTGGGCCGGTAGGAAGGGAGGCTGGAAGCTCCCACAGACATAGCAGCACAGACAATGGGCAGAGATGCTTCCTTTGAACCACCGCCCGCTAACAGAGCTGCCCGCCCCTCGTCCTCCTCCTGTCACTGAGGCCTGGGGCGTCAGCAGGTGCTAACGCCTCCCTTTAAGAGCCCAAGACAGCCAGACGCTTTTTCTGACTATAAAATTAATACTGCTCACTATCGACGGTTTGGAAAATATTTTTTAAGTCTCTTTTCACACTTTCAATTAAGAAACTCTCCCTCCGTAATAGCTTTGTTATCTGGCCTGTCAAATTAATTAAAAGGCCGGTTAGCTGAGTATTCAGCCACGGGGCGCCGTGCAGGCCCCCCTTCCCCTCCCCTCCTATTACTTGTTAGCACGAGAAGCCACCTGCTACGTCCCTGCACCCCTTCTCGCCCAGGGGGGACGCGTCCTGGTGTGGAATGCTGCGTGCTGATTTCCCTAAAGGCAGCCCATTTTGAACGCAATGGATTTTGCTGAATGTACAACCCCTAGCTTTGAAATAAGACCCCATTCGCTGTGGTTCTTAAGCGGAAGCTAGGGGCAGGCAGCAGAGTCACCAGGAGCCGCCCCTCCCCTCTCCCCTCCTGCTTCTGGAGCCTTGCAGGGGGGTGGGGGCTGGGCCTGTGTTTGGGCCTCCAGCTCCCCAGGTGATGTTGGTTAAGAACCTCTCTGTCCCAGGGTGTTTGTTTCCTGCTTCACACTCAGTGGAGAGGGACCGCAGGGCGAGCTGGAGTCCCCTCATTAGAGCTCCACTCACCCCAGCGTGCCTGTAAATAGCCCCATCCCCTGGAGCTCTTAAAACACAGCTGACTTCCAGACAGTAAGTGCTGGTCCCTGCTCTGGCAGGAACAGATCTGCAAGGGAAGGGGCGCTCGCTCTCTAACCCGGCCTCCACCCTGGCTCGGGCTCGGGCAGCAGTGAGGGAAACAGCACCGAGCAGAGATCTGATGCACCGGACTTACCTGTCCCGCTCACGTTGTCTCTTTAACAAAACCATGCTTCTGTTTTTCTGGCTTAGAAAATGTTCTCTTACACAAGGGCTGACGAAGGGGCTGTGTTTCACCACACAAAGGGCTTTCTTCTGAGAGCTCCTAAGAGCAGAGTGGAGGCTCCCCCAAGCACGGGAAATGTGGTTCCGTTTATAACCGCGGGTTTTATAGAAACTCTGGGAGAACACAGGTTATGGGGGGGTGGGGGGACAGCTGCCGCAGATGTGGCCTGAGGGCCCCCAACAGCGCACCTGGGTCAGGGCAGGGGTGCGGATAAGAGCCACGCACACTCTGCCCAACCTCGAACACGAACACGGCCAGGCCTCGCTGGTGTGAGTGCGCATCTCCCTGCCCCTTTCTCCCGACGCTGTGAGAAATTAGGATAAAATTCAACCCCTTGGGGTGCCTGGGTGGCTCAGTTGGTTAAGCGACTGCCTTCGGCTCAGGTCATGATCCTGGAGTCCCGGGATCGAGTCCCGCATCGGGCTCCCTGTTCAGCAGGGAGTCTGCTTCTCCCTCTCACCCTCCCCCCTCTCATGCTCTATCTCATTCTCTCTCTCAAATAAATAAATAAATCTTTAAAAAAAAAAAAAATTCAACCCCTTCCTGAGAAGCACTGTCTTCTTAAGCGGACTTAGAAGGAAAGCCATCGTTCTTCCCGGGCCTGTTTCTGTGATGTTTGTTGTTGTGTGTGGAACGGCACCCCGTTCAGTCCAGCTTGAAAACACACCCACACCCACACCCACACCCACCACAGGGAAGCGTCTTGGAAGGACCCAAGGGCAGGAAATACCGCCTGGTCTCGCGGGCCGGCTGCGGGGACAGACGGTGGCTCAGTCTGTCCGTCTCTCTGGGGCCGCCGGGTTCCTGGCCTTCTCTGCATTTCTGCTTTTCTCTCACAGACCACCTCTCTCTGCTTCTGTCCATGTAGCTCCCCAGGCCAAATACCTGACGGAAGCTTCCAGAGTCTCTGAGTTTATTGTAGGGACAATCTGGTTCAGCGTGAGTCCCCTTAGCTGCCGCCAAGTGGGAGCAGGTCCAGCAGGGTCCCCCCCAGCACGCACCCCCACCGTGTCACCTCACCCCGGCTCTGTGTTCCATAAACGTGCACACTTCTCTGCTACCTCTGACTTCTCGGGCCACGTGGCAAGCGTCGCTGGACGAATCTGCTGTTTCTGTCCCCCTGGCATCATCGACTGCTCTCCTCCTTCCAGCTTCAGAACCCCCGTTTGCCTTTTGGAAATAGCCCCCACCCCACACCGTCCACATGGTTCAGGTGAGGCTGCCACGTCCCACTCCGCCCACCTGTCTGGGCAGCGCGTCACTGCGGGCCAAGTTCAGAGGACGAGCATGTGAGCCAAGGAGAGTCTCATCTAGAACTTTCTGCTGGGCCTGTCAGGAAAGGAGTTTCCTCCTCCTGCTGGAGCTGCCAGCGTAGGCCCGGAGCTGCCCATGGCCATCTTGGTTCATCCCCAAAATGAAGCCCGCACGGATAAAAAGCAGAGCTGAGAAACAGAAACAAATGATGGACAACGTGGTCTGAGGAATTCAATCTGAACACATCTGAAGCACGTGGACCCCAAACTCCCTTTTCTGCTTAAGCCAATTTTGAGTTGCACTGAAGTTCACTTTCCCAGGAGTGACCCTGGCTGGGCACAGGGTGCCCCCAGAAGACCCTCCCGAGGGCTGAATTACTTGTAGAACTGCAACTCGTTGACTTCCTAATTTCTGAAAGTGCTTTGCATGGTGCACGTATGTGAGCAAAGTCTCCAGTTTGGGCTCTGCTCTGAGAATCCTGGCGTCTGAGGCTCTTTTAAAGACTCAGACGTATGTCACTGGTGGGAATGAGAGTTTGGAAGGACAATGGACAGAACGTTAAGGACCTAGAGGATT
>NC_138377.1:124214374-124233286 GCF_054177405.1 Leptonychotes weddellii | reverse complement strand
CAGCCGGCATGCCCCCTGGGGGGACACTGGGGACATGACCCCAAGGTTCTCTGGCTCAGCAACCTCTCTTCTTAACAGCACTCTAGCAACCTGTTTAATTTGGGAAGTTGAAAAGCACCAAAGATGAACTACACAAAGATAACCCTAAGGAAATAAGCACCAGCCCCTCTTTGTCAGGGTTTTGAGGGCCCGGGCAGCATTCTTAGCCTGGAATAACCAATCAGGGTCGAGAGAGACTTAAACCATTTCTCGTGTTTGAGGACTCCAGTATGATTTTTGATACAAGGAAAAACATCCATATTAAATGTTTGCATCAACCAACAATAGTACAATATTAATCATGCTGGTTCCCAACAATGATAGGATCTATGAAAAAAGCATCATAGTAGCCGGGGCGCCCGGGTGGCTCAGTCATTAGGCATCTGCCTTCAGCTCAGGTCATGATCCCAGAGTCCTGGGATCGAGCCCCGCATGGGGCTCCCTGCTCTCTGGGAAGCCTGCTTCTCCCTCTGCCTGAGCTCCCCCTGCTTGTGCTCTGTCTCTAATAAAGAAATAAGATCTTTTTTTAGAAAAGCATCCTTGGGGGCGCCTGGGTGGCTCAGATGGTTAAGCGTCTGCCTTCAGCTCAGGTCATGATCCCAGGGTTCTGGGATCGAGTCCCACATCGGGCTCCCTGCTAGGCGGGGAGTCTGCTTCTCCCTCTGCCTCTGCCTCTCTCTCTCTCTCTGACTTTCATGAATAAATAAATAAAACATTTAAAAAAAAAAAAGAAAAGCATCCTTGTACATCAGAAGCAATACAGGCCAGTCATGATACACAGGCACAGAAACGTTAGACGAACTTTTTTTTCCAATCCTATTGGTGTATCTCTGTGACTACATTTGTAGCCTCATTTGGAGATAACCCCAAGTCTAAATTTGAGGCTCCTCCTGAACGGGAGGCCAAGTCACAGGGCCCTCTATCCCCGTCCTGGGCCACTGTCCTGGTCCGAGATCTGCACTGAGCCCGACTGTGGGGATCCCGGCTTCTGGAGGCCCGCGTGCTCTCTCCACGCGGGGGCTGCGGTTCACCACGGTGGGCTTTTCCGCCCCCTGGTCTGCAGGTACCAGGAGGGAACTTGTTTCTGCCCCACTCTGCAGAATTCAGGGATCACTCTGGACATTTATTAACTGCTCCTGCTCCTATTGTTCCTACTCTTCTGCCAAATCCATGTGACACACTCTTGCCTTTGAAACTGCAGAGTAGTGAGCACCAGCCAGCTAACACAGACACAGTGCAAAGGAGCTGAGCGGCCCCCCGGGAAACCCGCCCCGCGAAGGAGACACGCACGGAAAGAGATTGCTCCACCCAGTTCGACCGGGGGTGGGGGGGTGGGGGGTGTTTTCTGCAGTTTCTTGTTCGCTTACTTCCACTGTTCATCTCCCCACCAGACTCTAAGCTCCAAGAAGGTAGATGGTGTTTGTTTTGTTCTATCTCCTCCTCTCCCAGCACAGAGTAGATGCCCAATAAATACCTGTTGACTTGACAGATACCTGGAGTGCTTTCCTGTCCTTTTACCGCATGTGACATTTTCGGTGCTATCGCAAGTATCAGTACAATTACGTAATCTTTGTAAACGTCAGCTTTCGGGACATCATGGCGCATCTCACTTTATTTCCTCTGTCAGTGTTTTCCAAATTTGACTGAAGATCAGAATCGCCTGCGGTGTCTTTCTGAAACACGGATTCCTGGGCAGCACCCCAGCCCCCCTGAATCACAGTCTCCCACGGAGAGGGACGTGGTCGGCGTTAGTAAGCACGCGGCAAGTGCGCGAGTGGGGAAATTCCAAATTCTAACCAGTTTATCAGGGATTACTTCACCTGCTGCTAGTTAGGTGATTCTAGAAAGTCCGCTCTTCGGTGGACGGTATGATCTCCGGAGTGTGTGGGTCACGGGTGTATTACTGGGCCCAACGCAGCGCACGCTTCCCCTCAGGCCTGCCGGCTTGGGCCGGGCGGGGCACCTGCCAACCTCGGCCTCCGCCGTGACCACCCTCGCCACCCCTCGGACTTCCCCCGTCTTATAACTGACTCCGAATCTCCTCGCTTTATTTCGCGCTGGTTTGATTCCTCCGGAGGCTGAACGTTTTCCTGTGTTTGTATACTAATCACATTTTCTCTTCGGGGAATTTTCTGACCCTGCTTTTTGCCTGTTTAATTCTTGGTCGCTTCAGGTTTCCTATCTCGTTTCTACGAACTCTTTACATACAAGATAGCAACTCCGTGTCTCTCGTATTTACTGCAAACACTTCTCCCCTGGAACACGGGAGCTACGCATGCACCCTCTCTCTCTCTCTGGGAACATTTACCCGTCTGTGGGCTGGCGGCCTGGCCTGCAGCCACAGAGAGAGTGGTGGGAGTTGGCAGCAATCATGACATTGAAGGCCCGAGCCTCGATGATCACATAGGAAGAAAGTATGAAAGAGAAGAAGTACAACGACCCAAGGCCCCCACCATGCAGAAGTCGGGGCAGAGGGAGACCAGCCGGAGAGGCGGGAGCAAGGCCGGCGGCCTTGGGGGTCACAGGCGCCAAGGGGGCAAGGTGCAAGGAAGACGGGGTTCCAGGAAGAGTAGGTGTCCTAGGGTGGGCGGCCTTGGCTTTTCCTTCTATTTGCTGCATGGTTTGCTTGGTGGGTTTCGCACTTAACTACTTCATCTGTCTGGGATGTCTGTAGAGAAGCCTTGACCGCCTCCAGCCTCGAGACAAAGGGGCTCTAGCCTCCTCCTCTGGAGGCTCCATCCACTTTCTCCAGCCTCACAGACCAAGGGCTAGCGGGGGAAAACAGAATGGAAACTGTTGTTTCCCTATGTGTCGTAAGGATGTGGTTTCCGGGATGGGCCCAGCTGTCCATCTCCACCACTGGGATTAGAAGTTTGAGGTTTACTTGGATGCTTAAAATTAAGGCAGAATTAGGGAGAAGAGCCTTGCCCAACCACAATAAACTATTTTAAAATCACTTTCCATTACTTGTGATGCAAAGTTATGGCTTTGTAGTTATAGTTGAGGAAACTGAGTCACAGCATCACATGAGTTGCCTGGAAATGTCATGACTAGAAAGAAGTGGAATTGGGAGAAAACCCCCACATCCAGCCATTCTCCAGCGCCCCAGGCCTCCTGGAAGCCACAAGAGCAAGCCTGAGGGAACTTGACACTTCTCTCTAGCTTGAAGGGACATCTCTGGTCACGCATTTCAGGCATTGTCTCAGGGAGACACAGATCTGAGGCAAGAGAGAAGGTCTGACAGGCACTTGGCTCAGGTGCTCTCATGGCTTTCTGAGTAAATATGTTCTGCTTTCTTGAATGAGAAAGGGACTCCTCCAGGGGCAGATCCTCCTGTAGGGCAAGAGCAGGGCTCCGTTCATTCCAGCCAGGCCAGCAGCTTGCACACAGTCATCTGTTCCCTGACCTCGGACTCAGCAAGGCTGGCAGACTTTAGTCAGTATTGGGGTGCAATCTCCCCACAGACAGAGCGAGGATATAGTTAAGGTAGAGCAAAGCGGGGGCAAGAAAAGATGCTTAGACAACAATTTGATATTTTAGAAAGACACGGCATTGTCATGGAGGAAATTAATCTTGTTGAACTTGGGTGTACTTATTTCAGAGTTTGGTATGGTTTCGTATTTTGAATCACACAGCGGTGTGAGGTGAGAAGGGCACAGTCCTGTGGTAGCAGACTGTGTCTCTGAATAGCTTCACCATCTCTGTCTTAACACATCCTCCTCTGGGGTATCAGGTTGGGTTTGCTGTTGTTTTTTTCCAATGTCATCTATAATGCAGTGCCCATAGCTCTTTTATTCTGCTAAACTTGCCCCGTTTATTTTTTTCAGAGAGATTCTAAGGAGAGGATCAAAGCAGAGCTGTACTCCAATCAGGCAACAGGGGCACCTCCAGCCCCCTTCTGGCTGCATCCTTCCCCGTAGGAGGAGGAGCCCCCAGGCCCACAGAACATGCCTGCTTGAAGTCCACAACCCCCCTTCCAGGGACGTGGGACCCCCCGGAAGGCCCTGCCCCAGTGGCCCCAGCTCATCTCCAGACCTGCTTTCTGGATCTCTCCTCCTGACGTCCAGTCTCACCAGCAGTGGGCACGGACGTGGACCTGAGGGGTGGCCAAGGGGCGCTGGGGCAGCAGCCAGAGTTTGCACCTGTGAGCTGGGCTGTCCGCACACAGCTGCGCGAGGTCCCTCCCCATGCCGGACAGACCCAGGAACCAGGAGAATGGGTGTGGGGCCAGCGCCCGGCACCCCCCGGGTTGTCACACTCCAACGTGGGACCCGGAGCTGTCCGAGCACCTGACACTTGGGCCTGGCCTTCTAGGTACTCTGCCAGTGTGTGTGTGTCAAGGAAGGACAGGTAGGGTTCGTGACCTTAGTACTCAGCTCCTGACGCACAGGTGAGGCTCCAGCCCTGCTCTTCCTGGGCACCCTGCGAGTCATCAGGAGTCCTGGAGGAGGCGTTGTGACCATGTTTACAGTCTCCTGCCGCCTGCGCGGCCACGCTGCCCTTCCCAACAGCCGTCGGCGCGTACAACTGGTGCGCGTGCAGGCTTCATCCCGCCCGCCCCGCCCCCCCACCCCGCGCCCCCATCCCGCCCCCGCATCCCGCCACGGCTGCGGCGTCCATTCGGTAGGAGCGGAGCGATCTGCCCACATTGTTTTACTCTGCACTCTTTGATCACCTGCGTGAGTGGTAATAAAAACCACCATGTACTGAGCCCTCACTGTACGCGGGGCCCTAAGATAAAACACTCTGCCCGCACCTCCTCATTTATTCCTCCCTGCAGTCCTTTGATCTCTCGGGACCCTAAAGGTCAGAGGAATAAAGGAACGTGTCCAACACTGCGGGTAGTAATCGGTGCCGAGCACCTGTCCACACGGTTTCTTCTCCCGTCGCGGACCCTCCTTCCTGCCTCGCCCAGCTCGGGCTCTACCCCCGTCCCTGGCGGTCACCGCTCTGCTCCGGTGGTCGCTCCCGCTGCGCTTGCTCTGGACACTTACCAGAAGCGGAATCCTACCCTCCGGGCCCCCCTGGGCCTGGCTCCCTCCACGGCCTCCCGTTCCTGAGGCTCGGCCGTGGTGCAGGGGGTGGCAGCCCCGTGTCCCCATTCATGGCGGCCACGGGCTGCATTTTCGTGCTACGTGGTGGTCTTCCGTCTAGACGGCCAAAAACGTTTCTTCTTTTTAAGTTATGACGCTGTTGATGAATTGCTAAAGGAGGAAGGGCAGAGGATCGTCTGCAGGTGGTAGACGGCCCCCGTCCACCTAAACTGCTCCCCTCCCTGACTTCTGCGTTCTCGGTGATCGGAGAGCCGCTGGGCTAGCGGAAAGCACGTTTCTCTCCGCCTTAGCTGGTTGGTTAATGGGCTTGTGGATGGTACCAAAACAGAGAAAAGTGTTTTTATGGTTTCCAGGAGTTGATGAAAAGCCACAAAGGGGGCAAAAGGGAGGCTCGGCTAGAGATGAAGCTTCCAGGTTCCTTCTAAAAATGAGCGCCAAGGCGCAGGATTTCAGAAATAACCACTGCACACATTGGTGGACACCATCTCTTTGGCAAAGCGTCTCCAAATGCCCTTCAGACGCCGAACTCTGCACACCTTCCCGAGGGCTACTTTGCGCACACCTTCTACGCGCACCAGGCCCGTCTCCTTACTGGTCCTTTGCCCCAGAGAGACGGCACGCTCTCTGCAGGTGCTGCAGGGCTGGGACCTCTGTGGGCTGCACGCTTTCAGCTCCGCACCTGGCCAGGGGAGCCGGCTCCGAGAACGTCTCCTGAGTAACAGGTGAGCGGGAGGTAGGTGAGCACACGAAGCGAGACCATAGCTCTGCGGTGCGGAGCCACGCCGTCCCACCCCCTCGCTGCCGGCCACGCGTGGCCACTTACATCAACGTTCATCAACATGAAATGCAACCAAAGGCCCAGCGCCTGTATCACGCTGTCCACACTGCTGGTGCTCAGTAGCCCCACACGGCTGGTGGCCACGCACTGGACAACATACGTTACAGAACATCCACCCCATCGCAGAAAGTGCCCTTGGGCGGGCTGATCCAAACTGCTGTCTCTGTTACACACCCACTCACACGCAGACACGCGGGACTGCAGGGACAGGGAGGGTCCTCTCACCCCGACGGATTCAGCTGAGTTCCTGCCAGATGTGTAGGGCATCCAGATACGTAGGGGGAAAGAGAAGGTTCTGGAGAGAGTGACGGGGGATGCCTTTGTTCCTAGATACCTTCCACTGCCTCCTTGGAGCCCTGCTGGGGATCAAAACTCTGGGGGAGGGCCCACGGCCGTGACGTTAGGCCATTTCACGCCTTTCCCAGACAATCAGCCTTTCATCATATTCCCATTACTCCGCGCTTTCGATTTGTGAGGGGAAAGCCCTATGTGTCATGTGATAAATCATCTTTATTTATTTAGGGCTGGGAAGGGGCCAAAAGCAGACGGTCAGCGAGCAGCGAGCAATAACCACAAACGCCTGCCTGGGGAGTCCACGGGGCGCACGCACGTTCCCTGCTGATTCCAAAACATCTTTGTCGGGCAGTGTTTGCACAGAGATCTTCAAGTGTGCTGTGTTCCTGTCCCTGGAGCGTGAGCTCAAGCCCGGCTCATCAGTCACCCATGGAGCGTCCCTCCTTTCGGGGGACACGTCTGACTCCAGCCCCTCGAGCCAGGGAGCACTGTGCTCAGACCTCCCCGTTCCCTTTTTGGAAACAATAAGCAATGGTTACTGTGTGGGATAGGGAAATCCCTGGGGCAATAGCTGGATCTTTCATAAAAATTCACAGCGGCCCATGGTCTTCCATCAGCAGCTTCTATGAATGGAAGATTTCACAGGAAAAAGATCTTGGAATTCCACTCAGCACAGATACCCCGGAAGCCAAGAATGGCCACAATCTTAGGCTAGAACCTCCACGTCAAGAGAGCGTCTCACTACGCTTTGGCACTGGGAAGAGCACGCAGTAGGGGTGGGGGAACACGTTCGGGGGGCCTCAGGGGCCTTGGAGGGTCTCTAGTCCTGAGGAAGGTGGCAGTGATGGTGAGGAACCGTTGTCTTGGCTACAGAAACCATATTAGCTGAGATTTCTCTGGACAGAAGAACGAGGCTTCAAAATAAGCCACTGAGCTGAGATTATGATGAGGTGGATCTCACCCAATACGGATGAAATCAGGCAACAAAAAATGGATCCGGTACCAAAAAATGTATTTGTCCAAGTCAGTGCCCAAGCGTTTCTGATCTCCACGAGCTCATTATGAGGCAACCGACATGACTAGAATATTGAAAATAAGATTGTAAATGCTCCTGAAGGGTAAGGGGTGAGTGGGAGTGACTAAGAGCGCTCTCGCGCCTGAGCTCGTCAGCTGCACCCAGACAATGCTGGACACCAGCGCTGCCCCCAGGGACCACCGTCAGAAGGGGTTCAGAGCGTGATGTGGATGCTATGCGCTGGGCGTGCCGCGTCTGGGGGAAGAGTGCTGTCAATACTGATGGGTCTCTACAAATCTTTACAGCGTCCCTCCTCGAGGAGAGAGCAGATAAACAATTTTACTTACACTGTTACTTGTTCTGAACAGGGAGCTGAGCAGAGAAAAGAGACGTTCCCACTCTTTTCTCATTGCCCGGGGGCCCTGCTGGGGGTGGAACCTGCTTATTAAACTTGTAAGTGGCAGCACTGGGACTTAAACCTGCACCTGCCAGACACCCCAGTCCCCTCCCTCCAGGAAGTCCCCCCGATGATGCCAGGAGCCCCCTGACCTCTGACCTCTCTCTCAGATGTCACCTTTCCTCTTCGGGCCCTCCCTGGGACCTCTTCGCCCTGCTGTCCACAGAACCCACACGCCCACGTGGTTCCAATGATCATCTCTCCCCACGGGTGAGTCCCACCTGACACCCGCCGACCCACTCGCCCAGCCCCATGCCACCCCTTGACCCCACGTGCAGCTGTGTGACCCGTTTCCCCTCTCGTTCTGGAGAACGACTGAACGAATCAACCAGTTATATCCTGGATGCCTACTAGGCTCAGGGTGGGCTGGAGATGTTCAGAAAACAACCAACACAAACAAAAAAATACCCGGAAATCGACATTCGATTGTGCAACAGTAGACTCTTGCACAACTGGCTAGCATGGGGGGACAGCAGTGATCAGTGGGGATCAATGGGGGACAGTGAGGGTCGGCGGAGGCCGGTGGGGGCCGGTGGGCATGTCCAGGGCGGTGTTCTGGAAGAGCCCGAGCGGCAGGCGACATGGGGAGGACACTCCCGGCAGAGTCGCTTTGGACACGGAGGGTGTAGAACTCCAGGCACGGGGCCTGTGCTGCTCAGACATGTCAGCACGTGGGGGGGGCTCAAAGGTGATCGCAAAGGTCAAACTGTCAGCTAACAACGAACACGGGGGACGGACAGGGGTCGGCACTCAGCACACGGTGCAGGCCCTCAGGCCTGTTCATCACTACTCCCGGTTATTACAGCTAGAGCGTGGACACTCTGGGGAGGGAATCTGGACAGTCGCGGTTGATCAAAGGTAGATGGGACGCCCTCTGATCCGGCAGTCCTACTCTAGGATGGTACCTACAGAAGCCCATCCTGCATCTCATTGCTCAGCACATTGTTAATTTGTTTTTTTAACAGTGGGACACTGGAGACATGCTAATGCTTTTTGATAAGGAATTATTTGACAAATTACCAAACATCCATACAGTGGACTATGATAGAGGGGACAAAAGGAAGGAGTTAAACATACATGTATCAACATGGAGAGACTGAGGTTTCTTTTGTTGTAGACTAGGATATACACAGGACCGTCTCATGCTGCCTGAGTGTGTTTGTGTGTCTGCCCAGGGAAAGGTCGGAAAGTATATGCCTGGTCGTACATAAGAGTTGACTCTACACCCGGGACGGTGTAGAGTGCTTCTGGATTGCTTAAAAGGTTCGCAGCACACATGAAAACTTGTGTAATTTAAAACATTTTTGAATGAAACTGTTAGAAAGAAGACGTTGACCTAGGGGCGCCTGGGTGGCTCAGTCGTTAAGCGTCTGCCTTTGGCTCAGGTCGTGATCCCGGGGTCCTGGGATCGAGCCCCGCGTCGGGCTCCCTGCTCAGCGGGAAGCCTGCTTCTCCCTCTCCCACCCCCCCTGCTTGTGTTCCTGCTCTTGCTATCTCTCTCTGTCTCTCAAATAAATAAATAAAATCTTAAAAAAAAAATTAACCCTTACATTTGTGGTCCTCAATCTAGGCTGAACATTGGAATAGCCTGCAGAGCTTTAAGAAATACTGATGCTTGGGTCACCTGGGTGGCTCAGTCGTTAAGCGTCTGCCTTCGGCTCAGGTCATGATCCCAGGGTCCTGGGATCGAGCTCCGCATCGGGCTCCCTGCTCAGCGGGAAGCCTGGTCTCTCTCTCCCACTCCCCCTGCTTGTGCTCCCTCTCTCGCTGTGTCTCTCTCTGTCGAATAAATAAATAAAATCTTAAAAAAAAAAAAAGAAGACGTTGACCTATAATTAGATGAATAAAATCTAATTAAATATCTGCTCCATTCCTTCTCCAAGGGCCCCCAGCCAAAGGGGCAGATGTGCAGGCAGGAACCACGCAGGGAGGGGCGAGCGGGGCGAGGTCCTGCCGCCCAGCTGAAGGGGCCAATGCCCATCCTGAGGGATCGGATTTGCCTACTTAGGAGCCCTGTCGGATCCGCGTCCTGTCCTTTCCCAGACCGTGTCCGTGTCAGTGACCGTTCTCACACACACAGGCACACACGTATACAAACATGCACACGCACACGCACATACATGCACATGCGCACACATGCCCCGGGCCCTCAGCAGGAGCCCCCATTTCTCCAGCCAGCATCGCTCTTGGGGCCCTGCTTCTCACTTGTGCCGGAAGCTTCCGTCCCGTCCCTGCGCAGGAGCCCGCATCAGCATCAGCGTCCGGGGGGCGGCGCTGCGGAAACGTCCGACCCCGCGTGTTGGAGCCGTGCCAGGGCCCTGAGCAAGGGCACACACGTCCTCACACCCCCAGCATCGGTCACTGCCTGTCTTGGCCCCACAGGAACACCTGGGCCTCTCTCGACGACGCCTTCTTTGCAGCTTCCTCCTGAACGCACAGACGGGCCTCGCAGCATCAGCCCGGGGGCTCGGTTGGCCCAGTCTGTGTCGGGAAGGCCGCGGTCTGCGCGGGTGCTCCTCACTCCTGAGCCCAGGCCTCTCCTAACGGAGCCCTCACGGAGAGATGAGGGGGGTCAGCGGAAGCCACTGGACACCACACACCAGCTCCCCCAGTTAGGAAAGACCCACTTTGGTCTTCGAGTCCCTGCCTCATTCACTCTTAACTCTGCTCCTCCTGTATCGATAGCCCCTTTCCGTATCATGGCCTCTTTCTCGATTCTTCTACGCACTTGAATGGTTTTTAAGGAACGATTCAGCAAGACCTTTCAAAAGCAGGCAAAGAGAAAAGGCTTCAAACCCTCATGGATTAAAGTCACCCATGGTGTCAGAACGTCGATCTGGTTCCAAAGTCACCCCAGCTGACGGGAGCTCAAAGGCTCTCTGACCATTCGTTAGTCCCTGACGCTGACCCCCCAGAGCTGGTCCATGAACCTCCTCAGGACACACACCACCCTCTTGCATGAGGTTACAAAGCTCCACTTCTTCGGTAGGGAGAAACTGCAGGGGATGCTGGCTGAGCACAGAACACAGGATGTCAGAGCGGAAAGGGGAAGAACAAATCTCCGAGAACCTGGACATGTGGAAAGACCAGGAGACCAAAGCCCCAGGAGAGCCTGTGTGGAACGGCTATAAGAACACCCCTCCAACGGATCCCGCACCGCAGTGCCCACAGGTACTGATGGCCCAGACACTTGCCTCCCCAACCCAATGTCACTCACCTCCCTGCACATGAGCCCCTGGAACCTTGAGCTGTAGCTCTCATAGTTCACACCCTTTTAGAGCTCGCTCTGCAGCAAGCTGGTGTGTTAAAATGTGGCCAAGGGTGGAAGTGAGTACAAAGGCTTCCAAGCAGCCCAAATGAAACCCTGTTCACCCACGAAAGCATGTTACTCTCCCATATTCAGAAGCAAGCCTCTCCAGCTCACTCAGAGCTCCTGTGCTCTTACTTAGCATGCAATTCTAAAAAGCCCAGATGTGGGGCTTCTAAACTAACAGCAGATCAGAGGTAACAAACTAGAAGTAGATAGAGGAACAAACCAATAAGCAACAGAAAGTGACACCTGACAGGCTGGAAGGTCCTACAGGGAAAGATAGTAAACAAGGAGTGGGTGCAAAATCTGGGCCATTACACTGGAAGACAAATAGACAAATAGCCTTGCATCTCTCAAGGTCTTGAGCCTTAATACCAAGCCTCTACCCTATGCCAGGCTCTCTGCTAGTAAATTAGCTAGCAGTTGCTTTTGGCCACTAGTTACAGGAACCCAAAATAAAACTGGTTGAACTATGGGGTGCCTGAGTGGCTCAGTCGTTAAGTGTCTGCCTTCGGCTCAGGTCATGATCCCAGGGTCCTGGGATCGAGGCCCGCATCGGGCTCCCTGCTCAGCGGGAAGCCCGTTTCTCCCTCTCCCACTCCCCCTGCTTGTGTTCCCACTCTCGCTGTGTCTCTCTCTGTCAAATAAATAAAGAAAATCTTAAAAAAAAAAAAAATTAAAAAATAAAAAAAAACTGGTTGAACTAAGCGGGGGGAGGGAGGTGTTTTTCTTCCATATACCAAGAAACCCAGAGATAGGGAGTCAAAGACAGATGGCTCTTGATTTCCTTGGTAACCTTCGCCATTCTTAGCATGTGGCTTCCAGCCTCGGAGTCACTTCATGATCACAAGATGACTGCTGCAAATCCAGCCATCACATCTACATTCCAGTCAGCAGGGAGGAAGAAAGGCACACTTTGCACCTGAATCGACATCTTTGAAACAGCTTTCATGGAAGCTTTACCCGATTTTGCTTATATCTCACTGACCATCCCAATGTGCAAGGAGAATGCGAAATGAAAGTTTCCACTATGGCTCCTGACAAACACAGAGTTTCGGGTAGTAAGGATGAAATGAGAAAGAGGTGCTGGGAAGATAAATGTCAGAGCCGGGGGGGCACCCGAGCATTGCAGAGATTCAGACACAACTCCGCCTTCAAGGAGCCCAGGCTTCAGGGAGAATCCTTTCCTTCCAAAAATGGTTAAAATAATAATTATGTCTTGAGACATAAACTTTCATCTTGATGAACAGACTCCATAATTTAGAGCAACACTTCCCCCAGAAGATTCTAGACTGCGAAGAATTTTGCTGAGATTGTTTGTTTGCTTTAATTCCATAAGAATCACATTTCTGCCTATGAAATCCACTTGGGCCCTGCTCCTGTCCACCAGCATTTAGACTCCTCATAACTCTGTTGCAGGAGACGGGAGAGGCTTTTGCTAATAGCAAATGGCCACAGAGTTCCTCAGGCAGGTAGACGCAGAGGCCCTGTACTCCCGTCTGTCCCCTCCCTACTCCGTCGGGCTGATCCCAGGATAATTCAGGCTGCGGGTATCATGGCTGCGATTCTTCTTCCGTGGCACCTCTATCATGAGACTAATCTGCCACGAGAGGCGGGAAGCCCTCCGACCATGCATCATGTGGCGGCAATTCCAGACACAGGAGGGATGCACTTTTAGATTTCATTTTGAGCAAATCTGATGTTTTCTTAGATAAAGCGAATGTGCTAAACTCCGATGGTTTTCTCCCTGGGGAAGCAGGTGAATGTGAAGCTGGTTTCTTCCATTCCTGCGCTGGCCAGGGATGGGAATTTGCCCTGACTGTGCTAGGAACCTCCCCGCTGAGCCGGGACCGCGGGGGTGAGCACCACATTCCAGCACCTGCCACCTCTGCCTCAGCTAAGGCGCTACCTGCCCTCTCACCGCATAGGGCTGACCTGTAGGCTCAGCAACGGGTGGGAGTGTTGGGGTGGGGTGGCCCTGAGAGGGCCTGGAGCCCCACAGGTGGCCTGGGGGAGCAGTGGGGGCTGGGGCACAGGAGGAGCACGGGCAGGGTCCAACCAGATGCGTGACAACCTCGAGAAGGAGTCGCACATCGATGCAGGCGCCCCCGACCCTGCTGTCACTCGCTCGGCATTAACTGAGAACATTCCTTCTGCTGGGCGCCGACCAGGCGCCATGACCTGTCCCCACCAAGTCCCTGCCCCCGTGGAGTGAAGTAGAAGGTACAAGGATGGCACTGGGGGAGTCCAAGGAGAAGCCCCCCGGTAGGGTTGATGGGAAGAGCTTTGCCCAAACTGAGTCCCAAGGGAGGGACAGGGCAAGTAGAGTGGGGAGCAGGGCTGGTGGGGGCCCCTCAGCTGGTCCAGGGCAGGTGCAAGTGAGGCAGGACAGGACTGGCTGGGGAAGGCAACAGGCCGGGATGATGGGGGCAGGATGCTCGGGCCCCCACGGGCTGTAGGCAAGTAAGGGTGAGGATCTACATGGCCGGGTGGAGGGTGGCTCGGAGCAGGCGATCCTGGCGGTCAGATGGTGGGCCAGGCAGGAGCAGAGGTATACCCTGCTGGAGATAAATCCAGAACCGCCGGGGAGGGGTGGGTGCTGAGGGAAGTGAGGGGCGAGGGAGGAGGACAGCCTGCTTTGGGGACTGGTGACCTCCTCCCAGCCTCACGTCCTGTTTGGAGAGAGTCTGATGGAGTGGGAGGTTTGGTGGGTCAGCCGTGGTGCCTCCCTCTGATCAGCTCGAGCCTCAAGCCTGGAGCAGGCTGTCCCTGTGACCATAGTATGCGGTTCCCCTCGAGAGCCTCAGGTGCCACAAGAAGGGATGAGGACCCTCCAAGGGAGAGGGGCCTTTTCATGGAGGCTCCGTCACCACTGGCAACTGGGACACGTCATTTGCAAACATTTTCTTCAGAAACCCCTGACGGGTAAGTGCTAGGTAGAATTAGGGGTCAGAGATGGAGAGGGGCTCGCCCAAGCTGACCCAGCCAGTTGGCGACAGACGCGGAACCAGGCTCCAGGAGTGCCGAGGCAGGCTTGCCGGGTGGTTAGACGAAGACCAGTCCAGGCTCGGATCCCGGCCCCACTGCTCGCCAACCTCCCCGAGCCTCTGCTTTGTCATCTGTGGACTGAGGGTAAGTGATTCCACCTTCTCACAGGGACGTGGTGAGACTCGAGTGGGATCACGCAAACCTGCAACATATTTCTCCCCGCGCCTGGCGCAGGGAGCCACTCCGTGACTGTGCTTACTTAATAAAGCGACTAGCGGGCCCCGTCTCGTGGTGAATCTGAGAGCACGACATGAGCCAGTCGGTGGAAAGTGGATTTCCACGGAGCATTTTCCTTCCCCCCGCCCAGCATCCAAAAAGCTGAGTTCATCCTCCCTCCGGAGCTAAATGCAAACCAGGCTCTAACCCACCATGGAGCGAGGGGGAGAATTCCTGCCCTTCTGCTGGACCTGACTCACACCTGGGACAGCATACGACCCTCCAGGCAGAAGCAAGCCAGGCTCCTCCGCGCACCCGCTGGGCTCAGCCACAAGCAGCCACGCTCCCCGGCCACGCTCGGCCACCTTCTGCGCCTCCTCCTCCCGGAGTCAGACCCCGTGCCGTCGGGCCCCAGGCTGGGGCACGGGCCGGGCCGGCGGGAGGGGCCTGGCGAAGGGGGGGCCGGCGTCTCTTTGGGCTCTGCCTTCTGCAGAGCCAGCGCCGAGGCGGGCAGAAGATCTGACTCAGCTCGGCTTCATCTGTGTCCTTGGTCACATGTTTGTGGTCCGGACCACAGGCCTCAGTGACAGTGACGTTTGACCATGAGCAGCACAGCACTCAACGGCGCCGTTCCAGTTCTGGGAGGGTCCCACGGGAGTTCTTCAAATCGTGTTCATGTGGTTGCTACGGACCAGACACTCCTACTTCTAAAGTTCAAATGCAGCCTTTTCTTAAAACAAAACAAAACAAGAAACTGCCACAATTCAAAGTGAACTTTGTTTCTATAAAAAGGAAAAAAAAGTAGTACTTTTTCAAAAAACCATAGCCCAAACTGGAACATTTAAATATGAGACTGATATATAAATATGCATACCCTCTCATAAAAATAGAGCGGTTTAGGTTTGTGTTATTTTTCTCCCATTGTTGAATGTCACTGAAAACCCAACGAAAGCCGTCCTGCGGGGAGTACAATCAGCCTCACACTGGTCGCACCTCCCCCCACTCACGGCAGGCAATTTCTAACGGAGGGAGCAGACCTCAGAGCCGCATACCGGGCCACGCTGGGTTGTCGCAGAAGCTACCCACAGTCGTGCCTGCCCGTTATGTGGCGGGAGGTGCACTTCCAAACCCCCGCGCACGCGGAGCTGGAGGCTGGGCGCTGGCCTGTCGGTGCCAAGGGTGGGGGTCTGCGTCCGCTCAGGGCCGCTCCAGGCGCAGGTGGGGGGCTGCACCACGCGGGGGAAGGCTTGGGCTCCTGTCCCGCGCCCCTCTGTGTGCGTCTTCCCAGTGCTCCGCCTGTCCAGGTCAGTCTGCAGAGACCAGGACGGCCACTTGGGGGTGGTGCACAGGAGTGAGTGAATGAACACACCCCCCCCCCCAGGAAGGGGCGGCGCAGTCACGGGCCACCCATGGCAAATAGCTGGACCCGCGTGGCCCTGGGCAGCTGAGGCATAGGACCGGGAATAGCCAAGAGTGGGGATGAAAAAAAAAGAAGAGAGCATCTTGTGCCACAAAGAAAGTGATGGAAGGCACAGCGCCCACAGATGGGGTTTGTCAAAGGGCCAGGAGCCCAGCGGCGGGAGCTGGAGCAACCAAATCAATAAGTGAGCACCGGACGGTACACCGAAGTATAAAATAAGTCCCCCGGGTCCATGCTGATATAAATAAACAATCGAATAGATTCATAAAGGAGAGAAGAGACAACTCTCCCACACAGAACGCCAAGTAATTTCAGCAGGTTGTCTGCCCTCGAGCAGGTGGAGGGCTCTGCACCCCGAAGTGTGCGCTGTGTCCTCGCTTCCGTCAAAGACCACGGGTGGGAAGAGGGGCGAGGGGGAGGGACTTCTTGGGTCGGGAGGAACTGGACCCACTCTCCCCGGCCAGGTGATCCGGGCCAACGTCGGCAGCCAACGTCCCGCTGACCGTGTGCACGGCGGCCCCTGCTGTGATCTGATGAGAGTGGGGCTTCGCCTTGGGGCCCCTCCTCCCCAAAACCCGGCGCCCTGCTCTAATCGTGAGCAACGCAGCAGAGAGGGTCCCCCAGAGGGGCGTCCCACAAAACACCTATAACTCCCCAGGACGGCCACGCTCATCGAAAACAAGGAGAGTCTGAGACACCAGCACAGCCAAGAGGAGCCTAGGGAGACAGGACGCCTCAGGTAACATGGTGGCCCGCGTGGGATCTTGAACATTAGGTAAAAACCTAGGAAGTCTGAACAAACTGCGGACTTCAGCTTATAATAACGGACCCATATCGTTCCATTAATTCTGACAAACATCCCCTACTTGTTAGGTAAGACAATGACAATACAGGAAAAATTTTGTAGGGGGACTGGGAGAGTACATGGGAACTCTCCATACTATCCACTCGATTTTCCTGTAAATATAAAACTGGTCCGTTAAAAAAAAAAAAGTGGAGTCTGTTAATTTAACAAAAGAGGAGGAGGAGCAAAGAGAATTCTTAGTGCATGCCTGCATACAGGGGAGACCCGAGGGAGGGCACGGTCAGTGCAGGACGTGGGGAGGCCCCCGATGAGGGACACGGGGCATCCTCGCGCACCCAGGTTTGTGGGGAGGTGGGCAGATTTCCAAGGGCAGTCAGGGGAAGGAGCCCCTGTCAGCGACCAGGCTGTCCGGGTGCCTGGAATCCAACATCAGCACATGAGGTGGGGAATTCCAGGTTCGTCAAACCCGATCCGTAAAGGAAGGCCATTTCTGTGCTATATATAGAGAGAGAGCACGATAGCTCTAAGGAAGAGGCTCCCTCTCCTACAAAGACCCTTTGTTCTGCCAAACACTTCTATGGCTTCAGCCATGCCAGAGATGAGTTCAGAAGGGGGTGGAAGGGAGAGAGAGGGAGCGAAGAGAGAGAGGAGAGTCAGCTCCGTGGCAGAGGCCGAGGGCTACCTGGGGTGAAAGGGTGGGCTGGCCAAAAGGACTTCTCTAACAGGAATGTCAAAGGCGAGGCTGTAAGTTGTCTGCACGCAGCTCCGTGGAGGGAAGTCCTTGGGGACCCACCACTCGCCTGCAGAAGTTCTGCTGAAGCGATGGCCCGGGACATCTGGGCTGCTTCACCGGCACAGAAACAAGGCTGAGTGTCTGTCTGGGTATCACTGAAGCGGACATAAGGAAGCATCTGCAAGGCACGGGGCAGGACCCAAAAATACAGTCGATGTGGGAAGCTGGCTGTGGGAGCGACTCCCCCCACCGCCGAGAGATCCCGGAGAGACTGGAGATTTCCATGCATCCTTGCCGGGAGGGTCTGCGTGGAATAGGGACATGGGCCAGCATCTCCCGGGGATGCCAGGAGCCGGGAGATGGCAGCTGACATGTGGGCTGCAGAACTCTAACTCAGCGCTAGAGAACTTGCAGAGGGGGCCTGGTCCCTGTGACCAGGAAGGCCGGTGTGCCACGTCCGAGCCAGTGTGCCCGGGGCCTTCCTGGGGCAGACAGGGGCCCAGAGTTTGTAGACGGCAAGTTCTCAATCCGGGGCCACACCCCCCAGGTCCTCGGCACACCCCTCGGAGGACAGCCAGACTTAAAGAACATGCGGGCCGAGCGCGCCGACAGACACAGAGCACGGAGCCGGGCCGTTCCCTCCATCTGGGTGTGTGTTTGCTCCACGGCTGACAATCAGCTCTCATGGGTAACAACGAGCACACCATTCACTAATTGGCACCCCCCGGAAAACATCTGTTTTTCTTCTTTCTGGTGGGTATCTGGAAATAGAAATCCCTATAGAGCTAAACTGAGTGCGTGCGTGTGTTGGCAGGCGGGGGAGTGGTGTGGTGGCGAAGCAGCCGAGAGCGGCTCGATTTAAAATCTCCCCCCCACCCGCCCCTCACCGCCTGGCCCAGGACAACTGGCGCTGGGGTGGTTCCTGTTGTCGGGAGCCGCGGAAGGGCTGGGGCGCACGCTGAGGCTCCCGAGCTGCGGCAAGTGTATCTGGCGGCAGAGGGAAGCCCGGCAGAGGGCTCTGGGAAAGAAGGAGCCTTAGAGCATCAGAGGTGAACTTGGAGGGGCCGACGGCCGGACAAGAAGGCCGAGGAGGACTCAGAGCCAGCCCTCAAGGTGCGGTGGGAAGGAAAGCGGGCAGGGATTAGGGGAGAGGGTCCCCAGGGGGCAGAGAAAGGGGGCATTTGGGGTGCTCGGAGCCAAGCACAAACCCAGGTATGGTCTCACTGCCCCCAGCGTGCCCCGTGGGCCAGGATCTGGGTCACACTTGGAGCCCAGGCCCTTTCTCCTCTCCAGTAGAACACCCCCCTGACTCCCACTCACGCGTGTGCAGGACACCTGGCCAGCACCCGGTCTGGCAGCCATTCAGTGGTCAGCAGGAGGGCCACGTTCAGGCCCACTGAGATCTCTCCTGAACCCTAATTCTGTCATCTCATCTGGCCTTCAGGGAAATGAACTCTTTCCACTGATAGTCACAGAGAACCTCCACCACTAGAATAAGCGCTTATAAAAGTGCCCCCAACTTCCAACTCCCCAGCAAGGAGGGGCCCTGTGGTTGCACATTTGCTGCGGATGCCAGCCACTGACAGCCTGTCCCAAGGCTCTGGGCAGGTCTCACTCAGCAAGGCTGCTCCCAGCCCCCTGTTCCTGACTGTCACCTGCACGCACAGCGCCCAGTCCAGCCCTGACCCGGGGGGTCTCCACCAACCTGCACGCACAGCGCCCAGCCCAGCCCTGGCCCAGGGG
>NC_138377.1:124196621-124213874 GCF_054177405.1 Leptonychotes weddellii | reverse complement strand
CCAGCCCTGGCCCGGGGGGTCTCCACCAACCTGCACGCACAGCGCCCAGCCCAGCCCTGACCCGGGGGTTCTCCACCAACCTGCACGCACAGCGCCCAGCCCAGCCCTGGCCCAGGGGATCTCCGTCAACCTGCACGCACAGCGCCCAGTGTTGGCCCAGGGGGGTCTCCACCAATCCAACAGCTCAACGTCTTCATTACTCTTCCCAGGCCCTGGGTCAGGCTACTTTCTTGCCTTTCCCATCCTAAAAACACAAAACCCTAATGGATCATCGGAAATTGATGGCTAGAGTTCTGGCGCCCGTTGCCACTCACCCCCCGCCAAAACCCAAGCACTTAATGTTTGGGTTTGGGTTGGCAATAAGGAAAGCTCAGGCACTAGGAATACAATCGCTTGTCTCTGACTACAGCATATTGTAAATAAGAGGTAACGTGTAATGTGTAGTAATACAAACATATATGTAGCATATAATATATACTGTATGATGTATAATATAGAACACACTCTATGTCTGTGTCTCAACACATAGCAATGGGTGTTAGTATTATTACTATTATTTTAATACAGTCAAGTATATTATACCACTCGTCTTTGCAAGACAAATCTTTCTATAACAAGAGGAATTCACTTCCTGTTGGGTCGATTACTGTGTGCTTCACTCACGGTGGGGAAGTTCTAAAGTTCTCATCCCAGGACGGGGGTGGGGAGGGGGGAATTTTACCTTTGTGAGAGAAGGAAATTCCCTTAGGTTTTCCCAACCCTCATGCCAATTACATTGCAAGATCCGGCTTGCACACGTGAGCCGTGAATGGCAGGCCAGGGGAGGGGGTGACACACACAGACCGGTGAATCCAGGCCCACCGTGCTCTCTCACAGCCCGGCCCGGCCAGCGGGAGGGATGCAAGGTCGTGGAGCCCACAGCCCACGGCGCCAGTCCCGCTCTCCGCCCCAAGCACCAGTCTCCCTCCCTGCCACCCCCTGAAGCTCCATGTGTCTCCGAAATTCTCCAGACACTGAGGAGTGAGGGCACTAGGCATTGCCGATTTCCTTCAATTTTGAAGGAAAATTTCAAGACATCCTCAGAAGCAAAAAAAAGAGGGGTTTTAGACGTGATCCCAATCCTGTGGTTAGAAAAAGTATTGAAAAGTTAAGAACATAAGGATAAAATTCTGACCGTTGAGTGTCCATCAGTCCTAGCGAGAGGGGGAAAAAAGCAGCCATGCCCGTGGAAACCAGCAGGCAGACTGCCTAGCCGGGAGTGCCCACGAAGGGGCTGGGCCCCGACGTCCATTCCTAGATGCTGCTCTGAGCCTGAAGCCTCCAGGCTCTCCTTCCCCAGGACCCACATGTCCATATGGATGTACCCGCAGGCAGTCCATGTTAGCGCTGGGAACGACTAGGGACAAGTGTCCCTAGTTCCCAAAACACCAAAGGAAACGGAGCCAAAGGGAGCTGAGGAGAAGGATACCCAGCCATCGTTCATCCCTCATGGAGGCCAGTCCAGCCCAGGGAGGACGTGCAGGGACCCAGGGGAGCCCCGCTACTGACCTTGACTCAGAAAGTCAATAGGAGCCCAGGGCTGAGGGGGACAAGCGAATCTTCACCCCACAGAGCCTCACCCGCTGTTCTGTAAACAGCTTTTTGTAGCATTTGCTCTATAAAGATCATCTATGTCCATAAATACACATCTACAATATCACGCTTAACGGCACTCTAGTGTATGGATGTGTCATATTCTATGTCATCAATCCCCTAATCCCAGACCTTTGGGATTTTTCTCTAGTTTTTCACTACAACATACAGTGCTGCCCAGTCTCATGAAAACACCTTTGTCCACTGGTCTGTTTCCTTAGGACAAACTTCAGATGGAAATGTTGGATAGGCACACTGATAAGGCTAAATTTTATTTATTTATTTAAAGGTTTTATTTATTTGAGAGAGAGGACAAGTGGGGGCAGAGGGAGAAGCAGACTCCCCGTGGAGCAGGGAGCCCGACATGGGACCCCATCCCAGGACCTCGGGATCATGACCTGAGCCAAAGGCAGACACTTAACCGACTGAGCCACCCAGGTGCCCACGGCTAAATTTTAAAGACTGCTAAATTGCTACATTCCTTTCCAGAAAAAGTGCGGCATCTTTCAATCCCACCAAGGATACAGGAGAATGCCTGTTTCTCCCTATTCTCACCAAATCTCATTTGGTGAGATTCATACCATTACCAAATGCTTGCCAGAGCCTTTCAAGAGTCAGTAGACACATACCCTTTGATACATTAATTCCTCTGTCACACGTGTACAGTTACATGAACAAAGACAGGACAGAGGGTATGAATCACAAGCCGTGCATGCTTGTAGGGGCCTTGGAGCTGAGGGCTAAGTGGTATCCCCACCCAGTCTCATGGGCCTGTCCTCCTGCCTCCTTGCATCAGCATCTTAGGACCATTGTTCATGTGACGGGTATCCTAATGTCCTTCTCCCCTCCAACAGCAGGGTTTCCCTGGAGTCCCACAGCTACTCCTTACCCACAGCTGCTTTCCCGGGACAACCACCCTTGGGGGGTTTGACCCCACTGTCCCTTAACCTGCCCGCCAGACCTGATCACTGGCAACTGGATCTTTCTGAAAAGCAACTGTTAACAGCTCATACCATGGCTCAAAGCCAAAAGAGATTCTGAAGCCACCTTGCAGGCCACCCGGCGTGGGGCTCTCCCGTCCCCTAACCCTCACCCCGGCCCTCCATCCTCCGTCCTCAAGGCCAGCATCTCACAAGGGAGCATCTGGCTTGTGCACGAAACCGCACCTGTGAACAGCCTCTGCCCTCCTCTTTCCCCTTCCCCCGCACCGAGACCCTGCTGCCCGCCTCCGTTTGGGGAGAGACCTGGAATATTCAGAGAACATGAGGATCTGACAGGAGGAGGGAAGGGGAGACACCAGAGATCCAGAAGAAAGCAGAGATCCAGCTCTGGGTGGAACTGGCCTCCCTTTCCTTGAAGTGACCCAGAAGTGATCTTTGTCCGCTCGGCCCCATTTCTAATTTCATTTCCTCATTCTGTCTGATATTCCAACAACTAGGAACCCATGTAGAGGGATCACAGAAGTGCTACTTCCCAGCGGGGTAAGGTAGCCAAGAATGAAGTCAATGGTTCAATCAGCTTTCTCTCCTTCAAACCCTCGGCTGCCATCACGCGCGCTGGGGGGGTAGGGGGGGCATGTGTAATGGGAGAAGGGCAAGGGCTACCGTGTGGTGTGGGGGAGGCCCAGGGGGTACCATGCAGGGGTGAGAGGGGTGGGATGAGGGGTGGGTAAGGTTAAGCCTCTGGGACAGAGGGAAGGAGCCCCCAAATGGAAGAAGTGCACAGACAGGGAATCAAAAGGATGTCAAAACTCGTTTTGCTTCTATCAACACTTGACTTGTCTGGGTCACATATGGATCCAGGGTGGAAAAGGAAATGTTTCTTGTGCTCCTCTTTTCTCTCTTTCCTCCCAGCCCTCACCCCATGTCTTTTCTTCCCCAGCTCTATTGAGATACCGTGGACATGTAACGCTGTGTAAGTTTATGGGGTACGATTTGATGATTCGATACACACGCATGTTGTAAAATGTTTACCACAATAAGGTTAGTTAGCACCTCCTTCACCTCATATAATTACCATTTGGTTGTTTTGGTGAGAATGTTTAAAATCTCTCTGCTCCTGTGACTTCAGCTTTTCTAGATTCCACACATACATTCGATCATACAGTGTTTGTCTTCCTCTGACTTACCCCCCTTAGCACAATGCCCTCCAGGTCCACCCCTGTCGACAAATGGCGGGATTTCTTCCTTCATGATATAATAATACATAGCATATCTCACACTTCTTTATCCATTCATCCCTAAATTTAGGGTGTTCCATATCTCGGCTGTCGCCAAGAGCACTGCAGTGAACGTGGGAATGCACGCATTCTTTCAAGTTCGTGTTTTCATTTTCTTCAAATAAATACCCAGAAGTGGAATTGCTGGATCGCAGGGGAGTTCTATTTTAATTTTTTGAGGACCCTCCACAGTGTTTCCCAGAGCTTGCATTCCCACCAGCAGTGTGACAGGATTCCCTTTCTGCTCATCCTCGCCAACACCTGCTGTCTCGTTTTGATTCTAGCCATCCTAACGGGTGCAAGGTGGTATCTCATTGTGGTTTTGATTTGCATTTCTCTGATTAGTCTTGTTGAGCACCTTTTCACGTACTTGTCGATCACTTAACATGTCTCCTTTGGGAAAATGTCTATTCAGATCCTTTACCCGTGTTTTAATCAGATTTTTATTTTTTTGCTATTGAGTTGTAGGAGTTCCTCATCTATTTTAGAAATTAACCTTTTATCAGAGAGATGGTTTGCACACATTGTCTCCCATTTGGTAGGCTGCCTTTTCATTTTGTTGATGGTTTCCTTTGCTTTGTAGACACTTTTCAGTTTGATGTAGTCCCACTTACTTGTTTTTGCTTTCATTTCTTATGCTTTTTGTGTCATTTCCAAATCATCCTGGCCAAGACCAGTGTCAGGAAGCTTTCTTCCTATGTTTTCTTCTAGGAGTTTTATACTTTCACATCTTACATTTATTTATTTATGTTATAAAGATTTATTTGAGAGAGAGAGAGCACCTGCAAGCAGGGGGAGGGGCAGAGGGGGAGAGAATCTCAAGCAGACTCCCCGCTGAGCATGGAGCCCACCACAGGGCTCAATCCCAGGACCCTGAGATCATGACCTGAACCAAAATCAAGAGTCAGATGCTTAACCAGTGGAGCCACCCAGGTGCCCCACACATCTTACATTTAATCCCTTAATCCATTTCAAGTTAAGTTTTGTGAGTGGTATAGGACACCACATTAACAGAATGAAAGATAAAAATCATATGATCATCTCAATAGAAGCAGAAATAGCATTTGACAAAATTCAACATCCTTTCATGATAAAAACTCTCAACAAAGTGGGTAGAGACGGAACTCATCTCAACATATTAAAGACCATATACAGCAAGCTCACGGTTAACATCACACTCTGGTGACGCGTTGAAAGCTCTCCGGAACGGCACAAGGATGTCCACTCTCATCACTCCTACTCAACACAGGACTGCAAGTCCTGGCCAGAGCAATATAAGCAAGAAAAAGAAATAAAAGGCATCTAAATCAGAAAGGAAGAAGGAAAATTGTCTGTTTGTGGACGACATGATCTTTCAGGAAGAAAATACTAAAGACTCCACCAAATAGCTGTTAGAACTAATAAATTCAGTAAAGCTTCAGGATACAAAATCAACACACAAGAATCAGTTGTGTTTCTATATGCTAACAATGAACCACCTGAAAAAGAAATAAAGAAAACAATCCCATTTACAATAGCATCAAAAACAATAAAATAGGGGCACCTGGGTGGCTCAGTCAGTTGAGCATCTGCCTTTCTTAGGTCATGATCCCAGGGTCCTGGGATCAAGCCCCGCACCGACTTCCCTGCTCAGTGGAGAGCCTGCTTCTCCCTCTCGCTCTGCTGTTCCCCCTGCTTGAATGATCTCTCTCTCTGTCAAATAAATAAATAAATTTTTAAAAAAATACTTAGGAATAAATTTAACCAAGAAGTGAGAGATCTCTACACGGAACTATGTAAGACACTGATGAAAGAAATTGAAGAAGACACAAATAAATGGAAAGATATCCAGTGCACATGGATTGGAAGAGTTAATATTGTTAAGTTACCCACAGTACCCAAAGCAATCTATAGATTTGACGTCATCTTTATCAAAATCCCAAGGGCATTTTTCACACAAATGGAACAAGCCATCCTAAAACTCCTATGGAACCACAAAAGATCCTAAACAGCCAGAGCATCTCGAGAAAGAACAAAGCTGGAGAGGCATCCCACTTTCTGATTTCAAATATGCTGCGAAGCTAGAGTCATCGAACAGGCTGGTACTGGCACAAAAACAGACAGCTAGATCACTGGAACAGGAGAGAGAGCCCAGAAATAAATTCCTGCACATCTGGTCAACTAACACATGACAAAGGAACCAAGAACACTCAATGAGGAAGAGACAGTCTCTTCAATAAATGGCTCTAGGGAACCTGTTATCCACATGCAAAAGGACGAGATGGGCCTCCCGTCTGGCTGGGCCCCCAGCAGAGCAAGGCAGCCCCAGAGATCAGCCCTGCAACCCTGGCTGGCCCTGTCCCTCGCCCCCAGGGCGTGGTCACCACAGAACTCTCGAGACAAGCAAAGGAATTTTCCAGCCCGTGATCAAGTGCTCTTTTCCCAAGTGGGGCGGGGCGGGGGGGGTGGTGACACAATGCTTTATGGAGAGTGAAGTCCCAGATTTTTGTTTGTTTGTTTTTTTTAACCATCGCTTCAAGCACTTGAATTTGTCCTCACCAGCACAAAAAGGGCTAGAGTCATTTGAATTCAGTTCTAAGGCTGCATTTCTGGAAGGGAAAACAGGGAGTCTTTTAGGAGAGTGGCCCCACTTTATTTCAGAAGAGGAACCTGGGGTGCAGAGAGTTGAGATGACCTTCCACAGGTTGCACAGCCAGTAAGGCACGAAGCCCGGACCAGACCCCAAGGCTGCCTGACTCCAGAGTCCGCGGTCCTAGCGCTGCTGCAGCCTGGGAGGACCCCAGGACCGTGCCAACAACAGGGGCCCTGTGACTCTGCTGTCACTGTCCCCAGCTTCAGCCTCAGACCAGAAGAGCCCATTTCCCAGGAAGCTAAGGCAACTAAACTTGCAGGGACCCCCCCGCCAAGGCTCTGCAATGGGAATGTATAAATGTGTGTTTGTTTTCTCAAAGAGAATCCCCTCAAATATGAGCTTCAGACCCCAGGAAACTTGGTCCACCTCAGCTGACCAAAAGCATCTCCATTTCAACTTCAAAACCCCCTCTGATGGGACTGTCCTTGGGACGAGGGACAGAGGAGCCCGAGCAAATATGGGCAGGGCTCTGCAGACAGAGGGAGCTTCCCCAGAGCAGCTCAAATGACCCCTGACCTCTGAGCAGCCAGTGTGCAAACAGGGCCTAAAAGGCCTCCTTCCTAAATCCCTTCCTTCCTAACTTGGGCGGGGCCGGGATGGTTTCCCACCTTCATTTAGGACTTCCCATAGACTCAGAACCCCACCTGCATAACCAGGGCCCCTGGTGACCTTCTCCCTCCAAGCCGCGCGCTCACAGGACCAGAAGCTTCACAATGGAAGCTTCAGAAGAGTCAAACAGGCCACAGAAAGAGGGCCAGGGGATGGGGAGGGTTATATGGGAAGAGAGGAAGACACGTCTAACAAGGTGGAGGTTGGAGATAGCCACGTGTTGTGGACACTAGGACTAATCGGGGTGACTGAAACTTAATCCAAAAATAAGGTGGGAAGACTAACTGGTTTGGGGAAAATATTCCGGAACAGACTAGACAAGACGTGGTGAATATATAGAATGGGTGAGAGGGGGGGTGTGGGAGGAATGACTTGGGTGGAAGGTGGTTCGTGCCCTGAGGTGGGAAATGCTGGAAGAGGACCCAGTTTGGGGGGGCGCTGGGAGGAGGGGTGCGGAGTCAGTGTTGGGCATTTTGATTTTGTGGGACTTCGGTAGGTACTGGGACGAAGTGCCTACTGGGTGAGGGGCCAGAGCAGTGCACGCTGTGGACAGCAGTCCGGGTGGGGAAGCCCCCTTCAAGGCCGCCTGGAGAGCTCACACGGGGACCCTTGGGGAAGTGGCCCTTGGGCTCCAGCTAGCAGAGGGGTGAGGGGTCCCGGCCCACGGGGGAGTTTCAGCAGACCAGGTAAGTGAGAGCACAGTGCTCTCAGGTGGAGGAGATATAGACATTTTAATCTGGGCCAGAGTTTTTTTAACATTTACAGGTGACTGGAAAGTTTTTAGATCTTTCTGAGATGACATCAAGGACCAGAAAGGAACGTACAGCTGCAGTTGGGATGTTTGTCTTTTTAAGGCAGTTCTAGGACCCTGCTGAGTTCAGACGGCTCAATGAACTGGTTATGCTGTTATAGATTTTACAGCGGACAATTTTAGAAAACAACTTGTCTGCAGAAAGATGGAAATAAAAATCAACCATGATCCCCCCACCAAAGAAAAAGTATTACTGATGTTTTGGGGAATAGCATTCCAGTCTCCAATGTACCTCTTGTCGCTTGTAATCCTGATGTCATTCGAACTTGCAGAAAAGTCGCAACAACGGTGTGAGGAGCTCCCACATGCTCTCACCGTCTTCTGTCTCCATGCACACAGCGATGGGTGTACAGACAGAATTGCTGGTATAATGTTAAATATATTCAGTGTGATTGTGAATGTTAAGATAATGATTTTAGCAATATACTTCTGCATTATAGACAGATGTTTATTTTCTGAACCATTTGAGAGTAAGCTGGAGGTCCCCTTACCCCTGAATATTTCCATGTCTGTTTCCCAAGAGAACCACAATACCAATACCAATACCAATCAATACCAATATCTGTCAGTATCCAGCCCACAGTCCATATTCAGATGACATCAATTGTCCTAATACTGTTCTTCCCAGCAACTCGGTTTCCTGACTCAGCGGCCAGGCCAGTGGCCTTGGCACTTTTGAAGAACACAGGCCAGTTACTCCAGAGGCTGTCCCGCAGTCAGGGGTTACGTGATGTTTCCTCGTGGTTCAGATTATGTATCTTGGGGTACAGATACCCCAGAAGGGATGTGTGTTCCCCGTACATCCTATCAGGATGCACAGGAAATGGGCTTATCCCATTCTCAGTGATGTTAACATTCATCACCTGGTGAAGGTCAGATGTTCTCTAGGAAAACTGGGATTACACTGGATATGCTGTATTATAAACTGCTTTTTCACTGAACAACCTATTACAAATGTTTGGTATATTGGGGCACCTGGGTGGCTCAGTCAGTTAAGCGTCTGCCTTCAGCTCAGGTCCTGATCCCAGGGTCTTGGGATCGAGCCCCACATCAGGCTCCCTGCTTGGCAGGGAGCCTGCTTTTCCCTCTCCCACTCCCCCTGCTTGTGTTCCCTCTCTCGCTGTGTCTCTTGTCTGTCAAATAAACAAATAAAATCTTAAAAAAAAATGTTTGGTATATTTTAAACCTTCTTACAAGGCACCATTTTAACAGATACATAGTTTTCCGTTATATGCACATCATATTTACTTATTACAATTGCTATATTTTGCCAAATTTCAACGTTTTGCCAAATTTTTGCTAACACTAGCAATATGATGCGTTACATTTTAATAATTTTTATGTACATCAAAGATTATTTCCTGAGGGTAAATCCCTAGAACTGAAACTAACAATCAAGGGTTGTACATATTTTTAAGTCTAAAAAGTGCCATTAAAAGGGCCTTATCCTCAAAAGCATTTACACTCCTCGTCACATCGCAGCAAAGTGTCCTCCTCACTATCCCCCTCCCTACAGCATTCCCAACAGAGGGTTTCATCATTTTCCAAAATCCTTTCTTGCTCCAGTTTCTCCTTCTTTAGTTAGAAAATTTGAACTTCTTTCCATTTATTTTGGGCCATTTGTGCAACTTCTTTTCTTCAGCTTCCTAATCACACCCTTTGCTAGTTTTTCTGCTGAGTTTTCATCTTTTGTCATAATATATAGTTCTTGTTTGTATTGTATGAACGATTTGTAAATTTGGTTTTGAGTTCTTGTTTTTTTTTCCCTCAACGTGTGTTTTTCTGAACTTCCAAACAGCATTTCCATTACTCTATTTGTAAATAGAATACATTTGTACTCGTATTCATAATTTTTTTTTACACATTTGTAAATATAGTTGTAAGTCATCACTCTGCTGGTGATTAATGTGTGGTGCTACGTCTTCTGGGTAAAAAGCAGGGCCTGGAAGCATTACCATCCGTGGTTAAGATCATCAGCTTCGGGGTCAGGCTGACCTGGTGTCAAGTCCTGTCTCCGCGGGGTGACTCTGGGTGGGTCTTTCATTTTCTCATGTGTAAACGAGGAGATAATAGCAGGGCTTGGGTGAAGATTATATGAGAGAGTGTGTGAAGTGCCTGTTCCCTGGCGTGCAGCGAATGTGGGGCTCTGTGGCTGTTGGGTTACTGTAACCCAGACTCCTGAGGACCGCATCCAGAGGCTCGGATTGTCCAGGATGGTATAGGAAGACAGTGAGCTGCTTCTGGGACGAGGAGCGGGGCCTTGGCAGAGGTGCATGGGAGGGCCAGCATGGAGCCTGGTTCTGCCTCTGACGTTGGCCGGCCCCTAACCCTTCCAGGCTTGAAGTCAGAGCATCCGAGTGGATGAGCGGCTGTCTCTCGGGGCTCACTTTTCTCTGCTGCACAGATGTCTGTCCCCTGGTGACATTCACCAGCTACTTACGGTCCGTGGGTATACCTCCGCCGACCGCTGGCTTGGAGTCTTAACCTGAGTCAGAAGTCCTCCTGCGCCCCCGAGGGAATGACAGACTTGGAAAACACTGAGCCCAGCGCCCGGCAGCGGGTACAGGTACACAGCCAATGCAAGCCGCTTCCTTTCCTCCTCCTCCCTCCCCCTCTCCTCCCTGCACTCGCTGGGGACTGGGGACAGGCCGATGGTGTGGAAGAAGCACGAGTTAGATGCCTGGTGCCCGCTGTGGGGCGCCAAGCAAGCTGGGAACCCCTGGAACTTCTCTCTCCTCCTCAAAAAATGATGGTTTGGGGGACAACTTGCCCTCAGAGGGCCATTTCCCAACTCGAACAATCTGTAATTCTATCATATGGGATTTCGCATAGTTGCCTATCCCCGGAAGCCCACACTCTCGAGCTCTCTGTACACCTATAGGAACCAGCACGGGAGACAGGCGCTGCCTGAGGAAGGAATGCACCAGCGTGTTCGGAAGGCCTTCCGAGACCCTCTAGCCCTTGGCACCTGACCTGCTTCGCAGGCGCCCCCCCCACCCCGGGGCGAAGAGCCCCTGCCGAAGAAGCTCCCATCTGTCCGCGCCCCCTGGAAGCCCCTTGGCTTCTCACTCAGCTCTACGAGCTAGTTCCTCGGCAGACCCCAGCGGCGCAGATCTCGGTAGAAGGACTGAATTCTTCCCAGCCTCACGAGGCACATCTAAAGGAAACGATGTGAGACCTGCATGGACGAGAGCATGCTCAGCAGCCCCGTGGTGTCATCCCCAGGACAAACACGTAACATGTCAGAACTTGGGAAACGGCCCAGGAGCGGCCCACGCTCACAACGGGGGCAATTTGGTCCTGTGGTCCAGCAGAGGAAAAAAACCCAAAGTTTCTAATTACCTAGCCACAGGCCTGTATTTTGATGTAAAAGAGAGGAAATAGCTAAGCTCTCTCCTAGTCAGAAACACGCTAGAGTCAAGAGAAAAGCCTTGTGCCCAGACCCCCAGGTGCCGGTCCTCAGATGAACCCCCAGGAGCCGCCAGCCACCCCCCTTCATCCTCTGCCCCCTCTGCAGGGGCATCAGCAGCAATGTCCTCCTCAAAACATACCCCCCCTCGGGTGTCCCTTCCCACACACATCTGTTGTGGGAGGGAGGGCCCAGGGTCAGGAAGATCAAGTCGCGATCCCTGCTTAGGCAGCAATAAACGAAGTCACCGCTCATCCACACCGGGGCATTTCTCACCTGGTCTCCCATTCCTCCGCCACTCCGTGCTTCCAGCAGCCCTGACCCGTCCTTTATGTCTTCCGAGTGTCCCCTGTGGCCGTGAGGTCAGCGAAGAGCTCATCCACTATTGGGCTGAAACAGCAGAATCAAGCTTCGATCCTTAGATTTTTAAGGAACCACTAACGTCCCATCTCAAGAATGTGTCAGAAGCCTCAACACGGACAGCGTGGCCTGCGAGGACGCTTCCTTCCTAAGAAGGGCATTTCTGCTTGGGAAATGCTTGGCTGTGTCGGTCCCCCTTAATACGGTTCCGAGCCGCAGGCGCTCCCCACTGAGCGGCAGGATTTGCCCAACTGCCCGGAAGGGACGAAGCTCTGTGGTATTTCCTTTCCATGGCGTGGGGGCGACTAGCACACTCCGCGCACCCTGACAACACTCACAGAGACCCACGTGCCCTGCTCCCCGCCGGCCCGGGGTTTACGAGCCATTCCGTTTACTTTCCGGATGTACAGACAGGAGGGGGGAATACAGACAGCACGGCAGTCAAGAGGCAAGGAGAAGAAATCTGGAAGAGGGAATGAAGGATCCTCTCTTGCTGGGGTTGGCTTGCCTCTCAAGACCACTGACACTTGGTATAAGCGTTCATTTGACTTTTGTCCTATCTCAACAATGACAAATCCTAAAAAAATAAATAAGTAAAAATAACAAGTTTATCACAAAGTATAAAAAGAAAAAAAAGTATTACCATATGTGGCTCTGGTACCTCCCCGTCCCACAGCCTAACCACACCGTCCCCATCCCTGGCCCTGATTCCGTTCCCTCTGCTGGGCCACCCCGGGGCTGCTCTCTCATGGTTCCTGAGCTCCTTTCCTGACAAAACACCATCTGATCTTGAAGAGGGGAATCTGATCACCTGAACTGATGTGGAAAAGGGCAGAGGGTCTGTGTACAGAGAAAAAGAGGAGATTTGAAAGAGGGGGAGGAGGGGTGAGGGAGTCCAAGGCCAACCAGAGCTGGATTCCGAGACTGAGGAACAGACGGACACACAGGCACTCCGGGGCAGCCTGGGGATGGGAGAGCCGGGAAGAGCAGAACTCACGGGCACAGGGGTCAGGGGGTTGTCCAATGCTCCTCTGACCATCAGCAAAGGGCCCCAAGTAAAGACCTGGACAGAGATTTCAAAACTTGATCCCTGCCCCCCAATATCCTTGTTTCTCGTTCAAGACCCTCATCACAAGCCACCTCCGGGAAGTCTACCATGGGACGTCCTGGTGACCTCCTGGTCTGAGCTCCTGTCCCATCTCAGGGCCTGGGGCCATCATCTCTCAGGAGTGACCGCGGGTTTGGTGGGCTGGGGCTGAGGGAGGTTTTCTGAATCCCGGCCGGCTGCTGGGACAGAATGCCACAGATGGGGCGGTTCGGGTGACGGTGTGCCCCTTGGGATTCTGGAGGCTGGGAAGTCTAGCATCCAGATGTCTGGTGAGGCCTGCTTCCCGGCTCTGTCCCCATATGGGGACCCTCCCCCATGAGCCCTCTGGGGTCTCTGTTAAAAGGGCACTAACCCCATTCCTGGGGGCTCCACCCTGGGAACCCCATCGCCTCCCAAGGGCGCCGCCTCGGGGCCGTCCCACCAGGAACTAGGTTTCAACCTAGGAATCTGGGGTACACAGCACGCTCCCTGCTGTCTACACAGGCGAGCTAACCTCGGTTCCCCTCTGTGCGTGGAGGCGGGAATAACAGGACTAACGGCTCACGTGCCCACCTGACTCAGTGCTCCCCGAATCCGCGCAGCGGGGGTATGATGCCCCTTCTACAGATGAGGCATGTGCGGCTCAGGCAGGTTAAGTGCCCCAAGCCCATCCAGCTCGCAAGTGTCCACATCAGGATCCTGACGCTGAACTCTCCGCCCCCAGGGGCCAATTCCTAACCAATGCCTCGGGAACACAACCGCCCCGCATCCACGTCCCGGTGCGACAGAGGACGATGCCCAGGTTCTCAGCGATGCAAGCGGTGGTCAGACCTGGAGCTTATGCCATCGCTGATTGGTGGAGCTGGAAAAAGCAACCCCACCTCTTGGCTTCCCATTGGCTGGTTTGTTGCTGCACCCTCCTCTTCCGGCCCCACCCCGAGAGGCTGGCCCAGGGCTCGAGAGCTTTGATTGGATGGGCAGGGAGGGGCGGGGCCGTGGTGCCAGACACGCCCACCCGTGGGGGCGCGGCAGCCGGGAGCCCCGCCCCAGGGCAGCGGCAGGCGGGGAGGTTTGTCCTGGACTTTCCCGGGTCCTGCGCTCGAAGTCCCGCGTCGGGAGACCCCCTCAGCCCATTGATCACCCAAGCGGGGGCCCGAACCTGAGCCGTCCCGGCCCTGACCTGTGGCCATCCAGTGAGAAACCAAAAGGCGGCCCAGCCTTCCCTGCAGCCGTCCAGCTCCGAGCTTGCGACCAGGGCCCTCCCAGGCTGGCCAGCAGGTGCTTGCACCCATCCGTCGTCGGCCCGTGGGGACCCTGACGCCGGAAGCTGCTCCAGGGCCCCTGCAGCGCCTCCAGGCCGGAGCTGGACTGGGCCTCCTGGGCCAAATCGTCCAGCTTGCTTGGCACAACACGCGGCTGTCCTTAATTTCATCACGTGCATCCTGCTTCTGAGGCAGTGGGTTCTCGAAGTGCAGTCCCTGGGGACTTGTTGAGCATGCAAATCCCCTGGCCCCACCCCAGACTCACTGAATCAGGAACCCTGGGGCTGGGGCCACTCTGCGTTTTAATAAGTCCTACAGGTGATCCTGGGGAGGGGTCCAGTTTAAGAATTTCCAACACTGAACCTTACTTTCCAGGTCCAGCATGGGGCCGGCAGTCGCGGGAATGAGCTATCCTCCCCAAGCTCTGGGCATCCAGAGAGCGGGACCTAGCTGGAGGGAGCAGAGGCAGGGAGCTCATTCTCCAAAGGACACATCTATGTAATGATCACCCTCTGAGGCAGAGTGGAGAGTGCTAGGGCAACACCGCAAAGGTGTGGAGGAGGTGGTTGAAACCAGATGGAGAGGAGAGGGGAGAAAGCAGGCAGAGGGTGGAGCCTGTTTCTAGAGATCACGCTCCAGCCCAGCCAGCCAGGCCCCTGCCTGATTCACTCTGTGCTTCTAAAGCTCCCAAAGCAGCCATCTTCAGGAACAGTGTCACCGGAACAAAGTGACCACCAGGAAAAATTCCTGAAAGCAGTTTGCCCAAACAGATCAATATTTAATTTCTAATGAGCAATTTTCGATGAGATCCTCAGTCTGACTGCTGCCCTATCACTCACCTCACCCGTGCAGGCCTTCTGCTCCAGCCAACGGCTGCATCCAGCTGATTTTATAGCCTTGATAACCTGGGTACCTGATCCACTGCCGCATTAAGACAGAGGCCTTAGGGCAGTGGTCAGCCTGGCGGGCCCCCAACCTGGGCAGTTTTGCCCTTCAGAAAAGATTTGACAATGTCCGGAGACATTTTTGCTACTGGCATCTAGTGGGTAGAGACCAGGATGATGTTAAATATCCTACTGTGCATAGGATGGAGGCCCCCCTGCCCAACAAAAGTTAACTGCACACACACACACACACACACACACACACACCCCTGCACAGCACTCATCACCTACAATCTAAACTCTACCAATGATTTAGAGCCATGCACACCCTGGGCCCACCTGCTGTTCTGCTTTTGTCCCCATCTCCCTCCAGTCTCTGAGCTGCAGTCCCTGTCCCAGTGACTCTCAAACCTGACTCTGCACCAGAGCCTCCTGGAGGACTTGTTCAAACACAGGTTCCTGGGCTCTGGCCCCGGTGTTTGAGTCCATAGGTCTGGACCTGGGCTGCAGAATTTGCATTTTTTTTCCAGGCAATGCTGCTGCCGCTCATCTGGGGACCACACTCCGAGAACTACTATAGTACACCAACCTCTCTTCACCTCTGATCCTGCCTGCAGGCTGCGGCTTCTGTCCTGGTGCACCCCTCAGAGTCCAGCTCGGTCGCCAGCCCACCAAGCCTTCTCTGATGCCCAAGTGGAAAGAATGTTTCTGCCTTGGCTGCTCTCAGGTCTGTGGGTCTCTCTGTGGCTACTTAGTTTCTTTTTCCATTGACAGCTATTTTAATACATGCCTTGCCAGGCAGGAATGCTCAAAAGTTAGTTGTTGGAAGACAGTGTAATCAAAAAGATTATTTATAAAGATGTGGGCAGGATTAAGGGAAATTAATGAGGATGGTGAAGACCCCCAGGGCGACAATTGCTGGAAGCCAGGACTATCCCGAGGCACAAGGCTGGAGTCAGGAGAGGGTCACTTGACTGGAACTACGGCCTTGGGAAGAGGAGCACACAGCTTCCAACCCTGCACTGAAATCCTGGAGTGTAGAGTCCATTTCATCTCAGAATCACCTCCTGGATCCATGAGAAGCCCAGGCCTTGCCTAACATAGTAAGTTATTAATAAATATTTGGTGAATGAATCTTTCATCATTAGCTGGTGAGCATGTCTGGTGATTAATTTTCAGACGTTTTATGGAATTTAGCCGCTCAACGAAGTTTTGGAGAATATTCTAAGAATGTTCATAGCTCCGCAGGAAAACCGGCCAGTGGAGGCCCCCATGATGCGGCTGGGAAAACCAGCTCATCATATTTCCCAGCTCTATCCACCACTTTCTCACTTATACATCACTTTACCTTCAAGACAGAGAATATGAAGGAGGGATGTATTAGGCCTGTGGAAGAATGAGAATTTTCTCAGGTTTTCAAGCAATCAAAGAAAACACAAAGGAACAGAATTAACAGCAGAGATACTAGTGTTTTATAAGTGAAGTATAACCAAACCAAACGTAAAGGGAGAAAATTGACTGCAAAATATATTTATCTGTTTGTTTGTTTGACGATTTTATTTATTTATTGAGAGAAAGAGAGAGAGAACGTGCAAGCACGGGGAGGGGCAGAGGGAGAGAATCTCAAGCAGACTCTGTGCTGAGCTCATGGAGTTTGACGTGGGGCTTCATCTAACCACCCAGAGATCCTGACCTGACCCGAAATCAAGAGTCAGACGCTTAACCGACTGAGCCACCGAGGCGCCCCAAAACATTTACATTAGAAGTGATGATGGGTTCAAATCTATGCAATTCTTGCAAATATGACCAGAAAACAACTAGGGCTTGAGAGAGATAGAGAGAAGTGGTCTTTATTCTAACACTACCAGCTACCATTTACTGAGCACTTACTATGTGGTAGGAGCTCTGCTAAGCGCTTCATATATTTTGTCTCATTTAATTCCCACAACTAGCATGTGACCTACATACTCTTACGGTTTCCATTTTTACAGGTGTTAAAACTAAAGTACTGGGAGGCCACCTGAGTGTCCCAGGTTCTCATAGCTGGTAAAAGGCAGAGTCAGAATTTAAGTCCCGATCTGCCTAATTAAATCCAATTCCCACCAGCAAATAGATGGTAAAGTCAAAACACTTGGATCAGGGACAGAGTAGAATCCCGCTGAAGCCCTGGGCTGGTGTGCCTGTGGATACAGGACCCAGACAGGTAAGCACAGCCGGGACTGTTTGCTCCCAAGCTCGCTGACCTGGCATGGCTGGGCCTCGAGGTGACAGAAGTTGATTTGCAGATGTTGAGCAGGTGGAGAGCTAGCAGAGGCAAGGTGGAGGAGCTTAGCCTTGGTCCCGTCCAAG
>NC_138377.1:124182186-124196521 GCF_054177405.1 Leptonychotes weddellii | reverse complement strand
TCAGGCCAGCCACTGACGCGCTCCTTTCCCAGCTCTGCGAGCACGAGCCCTGGCCCCCCAGCCCTACCCTGGAGCCCGTACAAGCGAGTGATCGGGAAGGGCCTCGCACCTAACAGGGACTCGCTAAGTATTTGGTTTTTACCCTTTCCTGATTTTTATCCTTCCAACAAATTAGTGGGGGAAACACTTCTGTCCGGTCTTCGTTTTATAGGATAAGGCCCAGCTTGTTTGGGGGGTTAACCGCTCACAATTCTCTTATAGGGCCACATGGCTGGAGCCAGCAAAGCCCCGCAGGGGCAGGCGGGGCGATATGACAGGGCTCCGCCAGAGGGGATCTGAGAGCCGGGATCCAGGGGCTGGGCTGGGTCTGCATCCAGGGAGGAAGACCCCACAGGCACACGGAGGCTCCGGGAGGCCCTTCCAGGCTCCGTCACTGCAAACTGACAGTGTCTAGCAGTTATGAGCGGGCGTCACCAAACCAAAGACTCCAGAGGCAGAGATCTCCGTGAGGACGAGCCCGGGATGGTTCTTCAGTTAAAGAGGAAGCAGTTCTATAGGGTCCAGAAGGAGCCTCTCAGAAGGGGGCATAAGAACAACTATTCATCAAATGTGCTGTTATAGTAAGGCTATTATTTGGAGCATCGCGAACCAATATACTCTCATCTGTGGTAATATCTAGTGCCAAATCCAGTAGACGCAGGTCACGGAGTGTGTTCTGGGATGTGGGGAAAATACCCCTAGATACCCTGTGGGGTTTAGGGCCTGGGCAGGGACGAGGAAACTCTTCCAGACAGGAAGAGGAAACAGAACTCCCACTATCTCCTCTCGATGGGCCGGGGAAGGGCAGGAGAAGCAGTGGGTCGGACCCATGTGTCCCCGCTTCCCCAGGACGTGGCAGGGGTCGCTGAGAAATGGGCTGAGGCCTAGTGCCCTGCCTTTGGGTCACGACTCTGGGAAGACTCTTCCTCGCAGGGAGCTCTTCACGTTGACATGGAACAGTCACACCGGGCGGACACAGAGGCTCAGTGTGGGAAGGGAGAGCCGAGGCCGGAGGTAGGGCTGCCCGGCAACCAGCGCGTGAGAACCTCGGGTTGAGACGCAGGGACCTGGCCTGGTAAGGGGTGAGGGGACCCCCCACAAAGGCCACAGAGGGCACATCTTAGGAGGGGTCAGGTGGAAGGTGCGTCTGACTCTCAGAAGCCAGGCAGAACCGTGGAGAGCTGGGGTGGGACAAGTCAGCCATCAACACAGAAAACAAACTTCAGGTTGATCACCGTTCCCGGCAGACAGAAGCCGAAGTAGCCCACAGACCAAGCATCCTCATCCGTGCCTCTGCCTTCCCGGCCGGTTGCCGCTCCCATCCTCCCTCAGAGCAGCCACACTGGCCTCCCCACAGCTGCCATGCTGCCTCCAGCCGAGCCGCAGGGCCTTTGCACATCCCCTCTCCTCCCTGCAAACTTGGCTCCGTAGGTCTTCCTGCTCAGTCACTTGCCCCTCTTCCAACCTCTCTTTTATAGCACTTGTCATTTTTATTCGCTTGTAACTTTACACTTATCTTGCGGTCTCCTTGCCTAACACCTGCCTCCCCCACAGATTATAAGCAAACTAGAGGTCTCACACCAATTTAGAGTCCAATACTTTAATTTGTGTCTCTAGAAAATAAGGACACTGCCCTGCTGAACCAAAATACTGTTACAACACCTCACAGGATGAACCCTAATTTCTTTATCACCTTATTCTCAGGCTGCATTCAGATTTCCCCAAGAGTCTCCAAAATGTCTCCTGCACTCGGTCTCCTGGGCCCAGGATCCAATCAAAGTGCTCACACGGAGCAGCATGTTTTGAAAACCATCTCAAATGTCATAATTCAGACCATATGTTTACCAACGTGGAGCAGGGAGAGTGCCAGACGCCTCCCATTCACATCCCCTCAACCCTGGTCCCTTTTCAAAGCTGCCTTGCCCTGGACGGGCGTGTGTGTCCAGGAATGAGCAGCTCCGTGGACCCCGCGCCCTGCCCCGGACGTTCCAGAAGCCCAAGGCAGCCGCACCGAGGGGCCACGGCTCACACTCCAGAGGAGCAGACCCATGAGCCACAGGGAAAGTATTTTCTTTCTTGAAAGGATGCCAAAGCCTGCCTGGGAAATCCTGTCCCCACCCAGGACGGCACTGCCCCCAGGCCGGTCCCGGGAGGCGGCTCTGGGGCGACCCTTGAAAAGCCATTCACTTGGGCAGCAAAGTCCGTCCCGCATTCTGGGCCACAGTGCGCACAGGCATGTGTCCCCGCACTGCGTGGGGGAAGGGCTGGGGCGTACCCATGAGCTGGAGGTGCCTGTGACAATTTTTTCTCTGTGTATCTTGATGGGCATTTTGTGGTTTTCACACTGTCTTGGGACAAATAGGACTGTGGTTTGTAGGACCCCACTGGGGGCCAGATACTCCTGTGAGCTGTCGGCTGTTGAGCAACAGGCCTGGCCCGTCCCCCCTGGATGCCAGTGGTTTCTGCAGACACTGCCAAGTGTCCCCCGGGTGCCAACACCATCCTCAGCGGAGAATTCCTCTTCGAGATCTGACACAAGGGACTGGTTTGAAGAGCCAGGAAAGTTCCAGAACCAAGTATGGGAGCTAAGAGTTTCAAGCTTTGGGAGAACCTCAAACCAGGCATTTCAGCGGTGCTCCGGGGTGGGGGGGGGGCGGGGGGGCCTGCTCACTGCTGGAGGGAGACACACGGCGGCCGCCCGGCCAGGTCCATCCTGGCCCCAGGGTCCCTCCCTCTGTGCCTGAGCCTGGCCTCAGTGTCTCTAGGAAGCAACACTGTTGCCGAGAGGACCGATGGGGCATTTTCCTCCTAGAACTGCTGGCCCGTGACTCCTTCCTGGAGGGCCCCCCACGGGGCACCCACTCCCCGACTCTTCCCCCTTCCCTCTCCCACCCTCGCCCCCACCCTCAGTCTAGGCCTAGGCCTCTGCCCCCTCAACCCCCACGCTGACCTCAACTCGAACGGCCCCCACCATGCTTGTTGCTGTCACCCCCTTCCCTCAGGTCCCAGGAGGGCGGCATCACAGAGGCTGACATGAGACCCCAAGGGCCTGGCTCTGAATCTGGCCTTGGCCAATCCAGCTCTAGGCCTTCTTACCCGGAAGCACAGGGGACACGGGAGATGTGCAAAAGCCCCAGCACGGTGCCCGCAGGCACTCTCGGGGGGCCCGGTGGGATGTCCCCCCTCCTCCTCCCTTGTTACCTCGCCGGGGCGGTGACGGCGGACAGCCCACGGAGGAGGAGGGGTGACAAGGCAGGTCTGCTCACTCTGCTGGGGGTGCAGGGGGTATGCCCCCCGTGGCCTTCAGAGCAGAGGGCTCACCCGGCCTGGCCTGGCCATGCCCAAAGGTCCCTTTCTCAGTAGAGGCTTTTCTGACCCCCAGGAGGTCAGGGCCTGGGGCCTAAAGTCTTTCCCTCAAAGGCACTTGCCCTAGATGGCTGGCACGCCTTCCTCCCCGACCTGGGACGTTCCGTTTCACTCTCCAGTACCTCCCGAGCACCTGCCACACACCTGGACACGGCTGGACCTCAGTACCTGTTTCTTAGCCGAACGAATCTCACTCCCGATCCTTCATTCTCAGTGGACCACCTCCCTCTCCCTCTCTGCCCACAGCCCACGGCCCACCCCACACTGAAGAGTCCGTGAGAGGCAGACTCTTTCACCCTCGGTCCCCTTCACCACACGCCCAGCCGAGCCCTCACGTCGGAAACGGGCACAGGTCCTGCAGGGTCGCTGGGCCAGCCTGGGAGGGCACCAGGCTTGGGGGGGGCGGGGCAGATGCAACTAGATTGGGTGAATTTCTTGGAAACAATGTGTTTCTTATGAAGGACACGAAGTGTAACGTTTCTGCGCAGCTCGCTTGGTCTTCTTGGTCTGACTGAATGCACGCAGCCTCTCTGGCTGTTCTGTGACCCGCGGGGAGACCAGCAAGCGGACGCCCCGCGGGGGGTGGGGTGGGGTGGGGGATCCGCCGGCCCGCGAGCCTGAGGCTCCGTTCCGCCACCGGTTAGCTGCTGACCTTTAGGAGCTTAAGCTCAGTGAACCTTAGACCGGCATCTGTAAATGGAAGGATAACCAGTACATATCCCGTTCAATTAGGGGGCAGCCTGGCATGGTGCTCGGGAGCATGCGGCCTGGGGCCCGGGCTCGACTCCCAGCTCTGCCAGTTGTGGGGCCTGGGGCAGCTGGTTTCGTCTCTCCGCACTTAGGTCCCCTCACCTGGAAGACGAGTACCTGCCGCAGACAATCGTCACGAGGCAGGAGAGCGCCTGGCACAGGGTAAATGATTAATGGTTCTGGAGGATTAGCTGTAAATTGCCTGGCACAGTGCCCAGCCCCTGAGGGGCTGTTACCGTAATGAGCTCGCTGGCTCGCCGGGGCGTTTGGAGTCAGCCTCTTTGTGCCGTGCCTGGAGCACAGCTTTTGGTCCCACTCAGCCCGTTCTCCACCTGCTCAGCCCCTTGATCTAGCTGTCTCAACCGCAGGTACCTCCAAAATCCGAGACAGCCGAGCTGAATAGCCAGTGTCTGCAGCGGGGCTGATGGTTTTCGCCGCCAGTCTTCGAAGTCCAGCTGTGTAGATGGAGATAAACAGAGAGAAACTAATCGTGATATGATCGGTGATGCCGGACTGCCCTTGATTCCACGTGTGAGCGTACTTTTCAGTCGACAGTGAGACGCTGTGGGTAGGGGCAGGTTTGGCCGGGTATTTTCCTATTTGGCGAAACATGGTAGCTCTCTGGTCAGGACCCACGGGGAAAGGAGGTGAGGCCTCCCCTGGGCCGCTCCGGATCCAAGCATCCGCGCCACCTACCGCCTCTCATCACCTCCATGACTCGGAGCACCGGAGAGCAGATTCCAATTGTCAACCGTGAGCAGTAGGCCACCCGAGAAGCTCACAGGGCCTTCCCTGATAGAAGAGCACGGCGATGACACGGCGATGAAACATCTCAGGTCCCCCTGACTCATACCTGCCTGCATGCCAACATCTGTGTGATGTTTGAGCGAGGTCTTTCACCAGTCTGCTCAGTTTCCTCATCGATCGGAAGGCGCCATCTGGGAATCACGGTGTTTAACTGGGGTAATCACAGAACGTGCTCGGATGGAGTCTGGCACACGGTAGGAGCTCAAAAACTAGTATTTCTTCTCCTAACTTCTGCTATTGTCATAAAAACGCTGAATCATCTTGGGAAGGAGTCAGTATATTATGAGCGAGGCAGGCACCCATCTTGGAAAGAATCCCCGCGATGCTCAGTAGCCTCAGTGGGCTCTTTTCGTGCCGCAGAACCAGGAACAGTGTGAGGCCATCTGTGCTCTGAGACCTGCATTTCTGGTACATAAATAATGTAAAAACCCAGAGGGAAGGTGACCAAGGGTCGCTGCATCCAGTGAAGGAATTAGTAATCAGTGTGTGTGTGTGTGTCCCAGAGCCTGTAAGATTTGGAAAATGTACCATTTATATACAAGGGGAGCTGCACCAGGCCAGACCACTGTGGAGGAACGGAAGGACCCCGATCCCTCGCTTGTCTGAGACTCTTGGCTCTTGGAAAGGGGCCCCCGAGTTTTCCTTGAAGTTCCCTGGGAGCATCTCCAAGGTGGGGTGTCCACGGTATGGAAATGAAGCCGTGACCCTAGAGCCCAGTGTGCTGAGCCTGAGGGCGTTCTGGGCAGCAGGGGATTCACTGCCCTCCCACAACGTCCTTCGCACCAGGAGGGACGGGGGCGCACTGCCCTCTCCCCCCACGGCCTGGGAGATCTAGCAAGGCAGCTTCTTCCGGGTTTACTCACAACCTGCAGTGGGGTCGTGGGAGACTGGTCCAGGAGACACATCTGAAGAGCAGATCCCGGGTGGACTCAGAGCTGCTCCTTTCCTTGCCACAGTCTGGGGCAGCGGTCCTCAAGCCACAGAGTGCGTGAGAAGCGCTAGAAAGACGAACGGGGCCACCCCCAGGTTCCGATTTGGTAGGTCTCGGGTGGGCCTGCGAGTTCGCATTTCTCACTCGTTCCCAGGTGAGGCTGCTGCTGGTCCGGGGCCTGCTCCAGGCCTTCGTTACCGAAGTAAAGTGTCTGCCCAGACCCTCCTTCTAGAACAGGAATCTTGGGGGCTGGGACATGTGCATCTAAGTCACCTCAGTTACCCCCCTGTTTGCAGATGCTGGGAGCTTGGTGACGAGTCAGCAGCCGGCTGGGGGCGGGGGACCTGGATATGGTGTGCACGTGTGCAATTCTGGGAAGCCAGCAAAGGGGCTGGGGTGTGCAGGGGGGACACGGGGCGTGCCGCCTGAGTGGGATCTACAGCTGTGGGTTCTCAGATGTGCTCTGCTGACCCCTCAGAGTTGCGTGGAGTCTGCCAGGAGCTGCAGCGTGCTCTTGGGGTCAGGTCGGGGGCCTCTCTTCCTCCCTCCTGCCTGCCATCCGACCGCTTTTACACTGGAACTTTCACACTGGGTTTCTTCTGGAGAGAGCGCTCTGGTTAAAAGGAGGTCAGAAGACCCCAGGGCTGGGTGGACTCCACGCGTGCGCATTTTAGGCTGAGCAGACTGTGCCCTTAGGTTTCCCTACAGAGGACAGGTACACCTGGGAAGCAGGACAGGACTGAGGCTATGTAGCCAGGCCTCGAGCGACCAGGCCTCAGGACCAGGTGTGCCACCTGGCCAGGTCGCCAAAATGTGGTCAGGGTCCCAGGAGGCTCGAGGACCCCGCCTCAGAAGCTGGGCACAGAGCTCTGGTGACTTCCCAGCCCCTCCACCTCCCACGGACTCTCAAGGGCTCCCGTCTTCCCCTCCGTGCCTCTCCCAGCTGGCTCCAATCTCCAGAGTTCCTGTTCAAATTCCCGAGAGACCCCATGTCCTTGACCTGCGAGTGCAGACACGGGGCTAGGAACGGCCCGCTCCCCGGACAGGTGCATCCCGGCCCTTTCCCTTAACAGACGCTGTAGGGGGCGGCGGGGGGGTGGCGCACGGGCCCCAGGGCTGCCCTGTGGGGTGACCAGGCATCAGACTGGCCCCGCCTGAGGTCACAGCCGATCTAGTGCGTTCGACTCGGCCTGTGAGATGCTCCATGCAGCACCAACCATGTCGCTCCACAACACTCCCACTTCACTGTGGACACCGAGCCACTGAAGCCCCCGGCAACCAGAACACGGTGCCCCAAGCGACCGGCCAGGACGACTGAAGAAGCTGTTTCAGCTCCTGGAATTACCTTTTTCTGAGCATCAAAGGAATACCTGTTGGATTTGCAGAAAACCTTGATAGAAAATCACAGCGCAGAAAGAAAAGGCCCTCTGTAATGAGGGCCACCGAGGGAAGAGCCTGGCAGGTCTGTCGCTGGGTCTCCAGGTTTTTTCTGAGCGCTAACAATGTACACGAACATCATAAATACGTGATAAAAGTGGATTCAGGCAAAGTAGAGAATCTTGGGATTTCATGCCCTTAACGGTCTTCAAACGTCCAGGGGTGGCTGTCGGTGACCCCGCTGGTCTCTGGAGCCACCGCGGATGTAAGCAGGTCTTCACCATGGACGCTGGGATTCCTCCCTTCGGGGGCTGTTACAGTCTCGTGTGGATGTTTCTGTGGGAGAAGTTTCTAGAAAGATGCCCGGGCTACATGTATGCCCACTGTCCCTTCTAGCGCGGATTCCCAAACTGGGCACGGCCACTTCTCAAAGCTGCTTGTCCGGGCCAGACCGCAGCGGCCAGGGGGGCCGTTTCCCTCTGGCGCCCCGTCTTCAAGCCTCACCCGGCTGCCAGCTGTGTGCGGACTCCATGCAAGCCGCCATCACCACGTCGTACCCCACGTAATGGCGGTGGGGGGGGGGTCTCCTCAGAAGCTCGGGGTATGAGAAGGAGGCAGACCCGGCTATTTGTAGGGGATTCTAAGGGACGTTCTGGTGGAGAAACATACAAAAAGAAGGCAGCAAACACGACTGGTTGAGTAACAGGAGGAGGTAATAATTTTGAGTCCACTGGTGACGGCCATTTGAACCCAGCCCAAAGCCAGGCCTCAGGGACACCCGCCTGGTCCTGCGGCGAGCTGGGTGCCAGGGAGCTGATTTACTCGAGACTCCATAAAACCCCGGGACATAAAGGCCCACTGCTTTCAGACCTGTCATCAACAGGATGACACAAAGAGGGAAAGACAGAAAAGAAAGAAAATCCAGCTCTATGGGTCCGGCAGGAGCGTGGCCCCGTGAATGGTGGCAGCAGCGGTGGGCAGGGGCCTGGGGCCCCAGAGAACGTGGGTCTGACTCTGGGCCTGAGCGAGACCCCCAGGACCCCCCTGCAGTGTTGGCCAGGGGGAAGCTGCTGGTGAGCAGGGCCATCGGCGCAGGGCTCCCCTTGGGCAGGGCGGACAAGGGCTCCGTGAGGAAGGCTCTGTGCCCGTGACCTCAGCAATATCCACCTTTTCCGGGGGAAGGGAACCAGCTCTTAAAGAGAGAAGGCCGGGGACAGTCTCAGATGTCAGGGTGCTTCTGCCGGGTTCAGAGAAATATTTGACCAGTAAGCACCACATTTTCTGTATCCAACTCCATTCCAAATGCTAAACGCTATTTATTTGGAAGGGCTGAGTGGGGACGGGGCGTGGCAGTTTTAAAAGCACCCCAAAGCTGCTGCAAACAGCCAAATGAATTCATCTCCAGGTGACATTCTCAAAACGTGAAGTTGTTTTCATAAAAGAAAACGACTTTGGAAAAGGTAGCATATAAAATGAAAAGTGTGCATTGTCAGGGATCTCATGTGATGGGCAGAACAGAAAAAGTCCCCAGCTCTGAATTTTCTAGATATACTTAAAAAATTAAAATAAAAGGGGAGTAAACATTCTTAACTGGACCTCTTACAAGGTCACTTTTTTTTTTTTCCTAGAATTAGGGCAAATAAAAAAAGAAACATCTAAATCTGATGTTCAAACAACTCTGTCCAGCGTGATCCAACCCTCGCTCCTTAAAAGCACATTTATAAGTGCCCCAGATCCCCCGGCTGGTTCCTCCCTTTCTTTGCTCCTGCTGGGCCTGAAAGGCCCAGAGCTCCTTCCTCCGTCCAGCAGTGTTCTGTCCAGAGTGAATGTGGATGCTCTTTCTCAAATCAAACAAACTTTTTGGTTGGTTCTATCCTGTGACCTTTCATGTCCCAATCCTAAAATAACAACATACACATGTGGAAAGACTTAAGAATTTTTTTTTTTGAAATGATCATTAGGATTTTATTACATCATAAACTCAGCCTATAAATTTTCTACAACTAATCGCTGAAAAGAGAGCATGATTTTTTTCTTTGTATCTCTATTTTTAACTTTATTATTTTTTTAAGACTTAAGAACTTCTCTGTTATAAGGTGGAAGATCATCTCAGCCAGACCCAGAGACCTGGCAGAGATATGCAAAGCCAACAGGCTAATGAAGTAATCCCCGAACCAAAAGCTTGCACCTTGAGGGGCTGAGGTAGGTGAGCCCAGGGAGGGACTTGGGTGGAATATGATCGCCTGACCCTCTGGAATTTCCTTAGGAATGCCAGGCCCAGAGGATGGGGACGTGTGGGTTGGAAGAAGCTCCATCCCCTCCTCACAATCAAGCCTCCTTCCAGCCCCAGGCCAGGAGTACCCAAGTAGGGAGAGGCCTGGACCCTTCATTTCCTCCCTTCTGGGTAAGCCCTCGCCGCCCCCCGCCCAGCTCCTCTGGTAGGAGCTACTCTGTCTCTCTGGAGTCTGCAGCACCAGGCTCCGCTGGGAAGGCAGAGACACGGCAGGGGGGCGCCTTCCCATCTCATTCCCGGGTCACCAAGAGATGCTCTTAGTGCTGCAGGCTCTGGGTGCGGAACAGGATCAAAACAAAGGCTCGGTGCCCCCCTGCTCTGGTTCCCATGCTTTGATTGGCCTTCATAATCTTGCTTTTAGGATCTGATCTAAATTCTTGGCTTTGATCATTAATCTTATCATTTTTTTGGGGGGGGGTCTGGCTTAGAAAGTTTAAAATGCTCTTTGCTTTAAAAAAAAAATGGGGTTAATTTGACTGCTTCACAATGGAACACCTTCTAATTCCCAGATTCAATCATCTATTCCCCTGGAGGGCTCTGGCTCTGGGATGAGCTGCCTGTGGCCGTGAGCCTTATTTGTTGGTTGTAAGACAGGAGAGGAGGAATATTCCTCATTCAGGTCCCTATGCTCAGTTCCAAGTGCACAAGGTCACCTCATTTCTGCAATCAGTTATTTTTCTAAACTTAAAAGCCATAAACTGAGCCATTATATGATTTTGAAACTTGGACACTGTTAATAGCTTTCCCTACTAGGTTGGAGACACAGAATATAAATGTCATAAACATAAAGATGCCCCGAGTCCTTCCCTCTGCCACACTGAGGCTTCAGCTTCTACTGATGATCCCAACTCACATGAGGCAACAATCCCTGGAGCCAGTTTATGATGCCCCGGGGACAGGGCTGACCAAGGGGCGTACCCGAGTGAGGAATGGGACCATGGGCTGTGCACTTTGCTCTTCCCAGGCCCTACTGGATTTCCTTATTCCTACTCCATCCAACATGTGTGAGAATCAAGTAATTCTGTGTGTGTGTGTGCGTGCGTGGGTGTGCACTCTTCTCTACACACACACACACACACACACACACACACACATACATAGACATATATCTGTGTGTGTGTTTATAGTGTCCCAAGGACCATAATGGGATCTGGGTATGTTGCTTCAGGTCTATGAAAACTCTGACCCAAAAAGCATGTCCCTTCCCCGCCTCTCCCCCTGGCCCGCCGGGGCTCCAGGGTTGGCGGGGAAAAGGCACTAAGCTGATGTCGCCTGAGCAAAAGGACGGCTGCCCCTGGACCTCCAGGAGTGAGGGTCCTGGTTCTGTGGCTCCCTACCCCCCAGCCATCCTCACGGCTGCCGAGGCCCATCTACAAATGAGGGCGAGAAACCAGTGCGTCTGCGAGAGCGAACAGGAACAGGCGAACTCCCACCGAGGCAGGGTGTGGGCAAGGCGCTGGGACACGGACACAGCCGGACGGGGTTTCGGTGACTGGGGTCCCACCATGAATCGACGGGGGAGGTGTGGGGGGCAGATGACTCACATGGCGGCTTAGCTTATCCCTTGGCCGGCCTCTCCCCGGTGACTTGACTGCTCATGACCGTCTCCCTCAAACACGGAGAAAGGAGGCGATGTGTCAGCCCGGCGCCCCTCGGCCCCCACACCCACACATCTGGCGGGGCCGAAAGAACTGCAGAAGGAGCTCCAAGTCTCCCGGGTCGTGCCTCTTCTATTACACGCAGCGGGTGCTGATAAAGGGTAGGATCTAAGAATACTCTTTAGAGCACATCTGGCGTCGTGAAGGATGTTATTTACAAATGCTATAAATCGACGTGTCAGCTTTTCCTGCGCTATCAAAGTTTTCAAGATAAGCCAGTACGTGGAGTAACTCTCCTAAGTTAATTCAAACATGGGTACTTCTTAAGCTTAAACAGATAGTCAATTACCTGGTCACATTCTCTTCAACGTCTGGGCAGGTCAGACTCGCCCAGCTATTCCAGCGCCTGACCCTTAAAGATAAAATCTGTAACTAGTATTAAGACCTAGTTTATTGACCTAGTTTATTAGGGGGGAAAAAAAAAACATGGCATTTCGAAAACAAAGTCTGGCCTGATCATTTTATGTGTTTTGAAAAAGAATCCTTCCTTTAAGTGGCTATAAAAATTATTAGTGCAACATCAAAAATTACAAAATCTATTTTTGGCTGAATTGCATTTGCTCCTTATATGGAGAGCTCCCTGAAGGACGGAGCCGAGGAGATTTAAGAAAAATATTTGCAATAAAGGCAATGATCTCGTCACATGGGCTAATATCCTTTAAGACTAAGAGGAAGCAGCCAAGGAAATTACAGAAATTACTTTTTTCTTCTAAAGCAAAGGTATAGGGCATAACTGTGCTTAACACCTAGTTGAACACGGGCAATGTGATTCAGGAGGGGATGTGAAAACAGAGGGTGAGGCCAGCAGCACTCACACAGGACACTGTTCGGCCAGACAGACCAACCGCAAGAAGGTCGCTGTGACCGTGCCTGGGTCAACCAGCTAAGAGGGAGGTGGTCTCTCGAGCACACGGTCTCCTCCAAGTGATGGCAGGGTTCCGCCGTGAGGCGGGCATGAGCCGTGAGCTACGTTCACGTGGAGAATCCGGACGGCAGCGTGACGCCGGGCAGAGGTGTGGCCGCTCAGCGTGGGGGTTGCTGCCCCGACAAGGCACCCAGCTCACTGCCAGGGGGTCACACACGGGGTGGGGACAAGTCGCTGCTGCGTCGTTTGTAACGTCTCCCCGCATACCAGGATCAATCAAAAAACCGCTCTGGAAACATGTTCTCTGACACCCTCTTCAAAATATTTATAAGGGTCAGCTTTATTGAAAGTGAACGCGCAGAGAGAAGGCGGCATGGAGGCGTCTCTCCGGGATCAAGCCCTGGCACAGGAAGACAAGAAAGCGCCAGCAGTGGAAGTTACTTATTTTTGCTGAGGGTTCTCTGCTTCTCTGCGTGCTCCACGATCTTCTCCTCCACGTACAGACCCTTCCTCTTGCGCACCGCGTTCATGTACTTCCGGGCCTGGTTCTCGGAATCAGCCTTTTCGCCGAAGTGCAAGTACTCTTCCTCGGTAGTCGGCACCCAGAAGGGGTCGCTGGGAATGACCTTGGAAGAGAAGGGGATAAAACATGCTGGGTCAGGCAAGTGTACTTTCATTTCAGACGGTCTATCAGTCTTAGCTGAAGGACAACAGCAATGAACAGCTTGCTAGAAATGGTGACAAGAATGAAGACTCGCAGGAGGTGGGAATGAACGGAAGTGGGATTGACAGAGCCGGTAACACACACGCCCCAGAGCCGTCACTTCACACTAAGGAACAAGGGAAACTCTTCGTTTTGAATAATGTCATAAAAAACCCCTTTCACTAGGATATATCTGGGTACTGGGGTCTTTTCCTCAGTTTTGCCTTTGTCCCAGCAAAGACCGACACACATAAGCCCCTTCTTGACGACTCAGCCTTTTGCTCCAAAACTCAGTGCTGTGCCTGGTAAGCCGGACCGCTTGGCTCACATATCTTCCCCCGACGAGAGGCAGACACAGGCAGCTCCTTCCCTCTTTCCTCTGGGCCCACGGCTGTTCGCCACCCCGCCAGCGAGGAAGACAAGCCCAGGGGCGGGCACGCTGAGGACACTTTCTCTCTGAGGCTGCCGCTGGGGGGGACGGAGGGGGCAGAGCTCAGGCAGGGGAAAGCAGCCGAGGTGGAGGGGGCTCCATCACTCTGTGATGACCAGCATCCAGGTCATGATGCCCACGAAAGTGCTGACCTTGGACACGGACTTTCCTGAGGTCCACGTCCAAGGGACTGACTTCCAGGACAGGACAGAAGGGTGGGGGGGGACGGTTTCCACTCCCGATGGTTTCCCTCAGGCAGAGAAAGCTCCACGAGCCCAAAACTCGTAGCCTCTCTCTGCCTCCTCAGCCCAGAATCTGACTGGTAAGTGTGAGAGGTGGAAACAGACTTGGGGAGCGTGGCCTCTTCCTCCCCCTCCACCAGAAGCTGCCCCTGGAGGCACACGGCCTGCCCTGTCCCTTTGTGCCCTTGACAGCGGCCACCCGCCCAGGGCTCCTGCCAGTCCAGCAGGTCTCCTTCTGGAGCACGGTACCCGGCGCTCAGTACCACCTGCGGTCAACACCACATTCTCCACAGTCAGCTTCACCAGCAATGAAGGTGAGAGTCTGACATTAATGTGCCTGATTCTTCTTGTTGTTTTCTCTCGTTTCTCAATTAGGGGAAGGAGGGGGTGGTATTTATTAAGTGGTCTCAAATCCTACACTTTTCAATTTAAAATACAGAAATGAAAGAAAAATATATTTTAAAATAGTTGCTCTTCCATTTACAATTGTACCAAAAGCCCTAAGAGACCTAGGAATAAACCTAACCAAAGAGGTAAAGGAGTTTCAAAAGATCTCATTTTGTGTGGGCCTCGGACATGGCCTTCTGAAGTTTGCTCAGCTTGCTGGCCAAGACTCTAGAAACTACAGAACACTTACAAAAGAAATGGAGGAAGACACAAAGAGATGAAAAAACATTCCATGCTCATGGATTGGAAGAACAAATATTGTGAAAATGTCTATGCTACCCAGAACAATCTACACATTCCATGCAATTCCTATTAAAATACCATCGACAACTTTCACGGAGCTGGAACAAATCATCCTAAAATTTGTATGGAACCAGAAAAGACCCCGCATAGCCAGAGGAATGTTGAAAAAGAAAAGCAAAGCCGG
>NC_138377.1:124160501-124181686 GCF_054177405.1 Leptonychotes weddellii | reverse complement strand
AAAGAGCCAAGATGTCCATCAACAGATGAATGGATAAAGAAGATTTGGTATATATATACAATGGGAATATTATGCAGCCATCAAAAATAAAATGAAATCTTGCCATTTGCAATGACGTGGATGGAACTAGAGGGTATTATGCTGAGCGAAATAAGTCAATCAGAGAAAGAAGTATCATATGATCTCATTGATATCAGGAATTTGAGAAACAGGACAGCAGATCATAGGGGAAGGGAGGAAAAAATGAAATAAGACAAAAGCGGAGAGGGAGACAAACCATAAGAGACTCTTAATCTTAGGAAACAAACTGAGGGTTGCTGGAGTGGTGGGGGCTGGGAGGGATGGGGTGGCTGGGTGATGGACATTGGGGAGGCTATGTGTTATGGTGAGCGCTGTGAATTGTGTAAGACTGATGAATCACAGACCTGTACCCCTGAAACAAATAATGCATGATATGTTAATTAAAAAAAAAAAAAAAAAAAAAGAGGTTCTCCCTCACTTACCACACTCCCCTTTGTGACCTGCGGTGAAACAGGACCCATCTGACTGATGGAGGTGAGAGAAATAGGGGAGGGGTTTTGGCTGGAGCGGTGCTGAAGGAAGAGCCGGGGACGGGCCATGGGGGCCGAGAGCAAGCCCAGGTGAGCGCGCACCAACGACGGCCCACAGCATCGGCCACCAGGCCACCTGCTCCACATGCTTTATCTCAGGGGGACAAACTCAGCAGGCTCCACAGTCAGCCCCAGCAAGCGGCGGAGTTGGTATCTGAAACCAGAAGTGGCCCACACCAGAGCCAACGCCCCTTCTACCAAGCCATGAACCTCCAAGGGAAAAGTGGGCGCTGTGAAGTTATTTCCATTCCCTGTAAAGTGACAACAGAAACTGCTTTCTTACACCAGCCTTTCTACTTACATCCAGTAGTTAAAAAATTCTACTCCGGACCCGAGGCCGTGACTGGACACCTAACAGCGGCTCCCGGCCTGTGACCTGCACTCGTCCCCTGCACTCCTCCCAGCCGCGCGGGCCTCTGGTCTCACCTCTACACGGGTCCCCCTTCAGGGATGCTTTAGGAAGCCTGCTCTGACCTCCCCACCCGCCCCGGGTTACTACTTTCCCTCAAGTGAAAAAAGCAATGTGCTCACGATCGCCGTCTGCAGTGTTGATTACGGATAAGGTTTGCTCTTCACCTACCTGTACCTACACTGACAGTGAGGTGTTCTCATGAGCCACTTCATCCCACAACACGCGAAAGCCAGAGAAACCCTGAGTCCCCACAACGGGGACTGCAGATGAGGTGACACAAAGGAATTGAAAGCTGTCCCTGGCAGGAAGCAGACCTGTCCCCTCTAAACACAAGTATTTTTCCCCCGGAAGAAAAGTTCCTGAGAGTTTCACTTCCAAAATGTCTGTGATTTCCCTTTAAAAATCTATCTTCGAGTGTTGGAGAGGATGCGGAGAAAGGGGAAGCCTCTTACACTGTTGGTGGGAATGCAAGCTGGTGCAGCCACTCTGGAAAATAATATGGAGGGTCCTCAAGATGTTAAAAATAGAGCTACCCTATGACCCAGCAATTACACTCCTGGGTCTTTACCCCAAAGACATAGATGTAGTGAAAAGAAGGGCCATATGCACCCCAATGTTCATAGCAGCAATGTCCGCAATAGCCAAATTGTGGAAGGAGCCGAGATGCCTTCAACAGATGAATGGATAAAGAAGATGTGGTCCATCTATACAATGGAATATTACTCAGCCATCAGAAAGGATGAATACCCAACTTTTACATCAACATGGATGGGACTGTAGGGGATTATGCTAAGTGAAATAAGTCAAGCAGAGAAAGACAATTATCATATAGTTTCACTCATATGTGGAACATAATGGTGCGGAGGACCACAGGGGAAGGGAGGGAAAACTGAATGGGAAGAAATCAGAGAGGGAGACGAACCATGAGAGACTCTGGACTCTGGGAAACAAACTGAGGGTCACAGAAGGGAGGGGGTGGGGGATGGGGTGACTGGGTGATGGGTATTAAGGAGGGCACGTATTGGGATGAGCACTGGTGTTATATGCAACTAATGAATTGTTGAACACTACATCAAAAACTTATGATGAACTATATGCTGGCTAACTGATCATAATAAAAAAAATAAAAAAATAAAAAAAATAAAGTTGCATTCTACACAGAAAAAAAAAATCTATCTTCAAAGGGAAACATAGGATTGAATGTTCTGAGTCTTAAATTTTACATGCAGTAAAAAGAAAGAATGAATATGTGCGTGTGTGTGTGTGTATTACAGGCCACCTGTGACCCAAGGATCATTCACTCTGGACGAAAAACAGCCACACGCCTTCTCCTGCGCCACTGGTGGAGGAGAGCCCCAAGAAGGCGACCTGGCGCGGGAAGCCCTGTCTGCGCGGCCTGGTGCCGAAGGCAGGCAGCACGTGGGGACCCGAGGGGCAGGGAAGGGGATGCGGGCTGTTACCTCCCAATGGCTGAACACCAGCTGCGGGCTGGCCAGACCACTCGTCCGCTTCCTGATCTCATCCGCAAAGCCGAAACTCTCAGCGACAGGCAGCACGGCCTTGATGATGAACATGTCTGTCCCTTCTTTCATTTCTTCTTGGAGCACTCGGCCTTCTCTCTTTGACAAGACAGCATAGACCCGACCTGCAAAGCCATACCGCTTTTAAATTCATTGAGCTGCCGCGTCTAGAGCCTCACAAAGACCTGATTACTCATGCCCCCGTAACAACCCACTAGTGAGTAACTTTGTTACCAACCAGCTGGGTGTACAAAAGCATGAACACTTTTTTTTTTACGTATTTAAAAGTACAACTATAAAAAATTAGAGACATAAAGGTAACAAAAAGTGAAACCAGCCCAAGCGGCATGACCCAAAGGGCAATCCCCCCAACATCGCACGAGCAGGGGGAGACTCTGCAAAGAACCTTCTGATACAGTGTCACCCATGAGCGGTCTCTGGGCATGAAATCCAGTGAGATGAGTGTGATTGGGCTTTGTAAATATTAAAATATCTTAATAACCATGAGACGTTATTAACAGGACGGTGATAGCATAAGGCTACTTGGGCCTAGGAAGCAAGCAACTGGCACAGTGACATTTTTATATCAAAAATGAAAACCACACACATAGAGATGCGTGCTCATGTTTTTAAAAACTGCTAACATCTAAGTGGCAGAAGTATTTTATTTCCCTGAAAACGGATGGTCCTTGGCATCTTTAACATCTGATAACAATGTCTCCCGCCACATCCCAGGAACACCAGCAAATCCTCTTGGCTAAAACTCGTATTCCGTCCTTCGGCCCAAGGCTGCCTGATGCTCAGAAGGGAGAGGTCTTCCCCGGGGCTCCTGCAGGAGCACCTCGGGGCACAAGTCTTTCAACCGGTAAGCAGGACAGACTCTGCAAAGAACAGAGACCGAGCATCACACACAGCTGTGAGGAACCGGCTTGGGCCAGCAGACACTCTGATTAAAGCCTCCCATTTCACCTACCACTCAGAAAAAGTGGTTTTAAGGGTGTAACTGATCTGGGAACACCTTGTCCTTAAAGGTTTACAACGCTGTGGCTGAGCGGGGCGGTTCTCTCCTCTGAGCACCAGCATGGGCCCCGGCTCTCCCTCCCTGGGTGCCGGGGGGATGCCCTGGGGTGCCTGGCCCACCCAGAACTGCTTGTTTCCAACAAGGAACTGAGGACCCAGAGCCAGCCTTCTGACTCTGAACTTCTCCGACTCAGACTTCCCCCTGGTGGTGGGGATCAGGAAGGACCAAGGCAAACAAAAGGCAGGAGGCCCATTGCGTCATGTGGCAGCCTTAGGAATAAAAAACCCCTAAAAACTCTAATGGGTCTTTCTCAGCTCCAGGTTTAGCTGAAAAATCAAACCACAATTCTGTTAGTGCTGAACGGCACAGCCTTCCCCCTACTCTCCCCCACCACCTCCCACACTTTCTGCTCCCTTCCGTTTCCTGAGTGCTTGGATTCTCACTTGGTCAACACCTGGGCTCTATTGCTGGCCTGGGCTCAAGTGGAACTGCTCTGTTGACCTGTCACCGTCACTTTCTGATGGCAAATGTCCTTTTCCCATCCTCTCATGATTTCTGTGTAGCTGCAAAGCTACTGACCCATGCCGCTGATGGCTCTCCCCAGCGTCAGCACCGCCCCCCTCAGACCCCAGCCCTATTGGGGACAGACATCCCCCCACGACCACTCGCTGAGGCTCCGCCTCTCTGAACTCTCCCCGCGGAGACCTGATTCGTTTACCATTTGTGTGCGTTCAACACGGAGGCCAAGCCTGAGCTGCTGAGACTGTCCCTACACCCAGGCCCCCCACCCTGTCACCCTCCAGCCCCACGCTGATCACGGAGCCAGGGCACCCCCACAGTGCAAATCCAGCCTGAGATGAAACACCGTCCCTGCCCGTTGTCCACACTAGAAGTCTGTGTTACAGAAACAGAAGAGAGGGTCAGCAGGGAACGGAAGGGTCAGCAAGATCCACCAGAGAGAGATTCTGCTGGCCCTGCTCCAGCTCACCTCCTCCATGTGGTACAGGCCATGCCAGGGCCCCCCTCCCCGCTGGGCCACTCCCCAGCCCCAGATCTGCTCCCCTCTAGTTTCTGTTAGCTCCAGTTTCTATCACACAGGACAGTGTCATCCCTGTGGCACAGACCAGCCTGCAAGCTCCTCAAGGACGGCTATCTGGCTTCCTCTTCTCCGCCCCCGAACACCCCCCATCTTTCCGTGACAGGCCCTTCACTCCCTGTTCCATCCTGACCCTTTCCTATCGGCGCCACCATGACCTGCTCACCCTGCTCTTGGCATGGGGCGCCCAGAACTGAACACACCAATCTGGGTATGATCTGGAAGCTCTGAGACAAGCACAATGACAGTGTGTCTCCTAGAGGCCGTGTGTATCTGCCTGAGATTCCCAGCAGGGGAGAAAACCCTAGTACAACAGCCAGCATGTGTGAACGAGTAACCTTGACCCAGCTAGCTCATTCTAGAAAAGCTTTAGGTGGTTTGCAGAGGTAAATAGGAAACAGCGGCGGGGGCGGGGGGGGGGAGATCTACTGAGTGACTGGAGCGGAGACCGCAAGGGGTGGGCCAGCGGGGATGAGCCCCAGCTGTGCTGCAGGGGCCCCAGCTCCTCCCCTTCCTTCGGGGATCATGCCGGCGGGATCGGATCAATAACTGCAATGGAGGTTGAATGTAATTAATCGTGTAATTTTGAGCCATGCAATTTTAATCCACTAACACTAAATCCTGAAACTGGGGCACAGTGATGGATCACCGAACAGAGGAAAACAGCTATAAATAGAATCTTCCAAATACATGTGGCTTTCATGACAGGTGCGTCCAATGCCTGGACCCTCTAAACCTGCCACTGCTCTCACTGAGATGTTATGGCAGCCATACCCAGGAGGCCTTGCGAGCATTTGGCCTCTGCGAATACTCCGACTCCCCTTCAACACGATGTCTGCTCCATTATACCTCAGTCACCTGTCCCTGCGCCCAAAGATCACGTGTGCCCCGCTGTACTGCATGCGAAGCACCAAGAGGCAAGCGCCCATCAGGGGAAAAATGGCAACAAAAAGGTTAATCAATAGGGGCGCCTGGGTGGCTCAGTCGTTAAGCGTCTGCCTTCGGCTCAGGTCATGATCCCAGCGTCCTGGGATCAAGCCCCGCATCGGGCTCCCTGCTCGGCAGGAAGCCTGCTTCTGCCTCTTCCCCCTGCTCGTGCTCTCTCTCAAATAAAAAAAATGTTTTAATAAAAAAAAAAGTTAATTGATGGAAACAGGTTGGTCAGGGCTGGTCTTTGAATGACTACACCATAAACTACACCCCAGCCCAAATTCAAGGCCCTCTGGGGCTGCAGCAGCGACCCAAGACGTCCAGCTCCAGGACTGCCAGACCCAACAGCACATAGACTGAGCGTCCAGCCGAGCAGGAGTGCTCACCACGGCGGCACACATCTGAGGTCCTCCCACTCCGCGTGTGCGCGGTCCTCCAACCCCCAGCGCGCCTCATCCCACTGCATGGTCGCCTCCTTTTCATGAGTTAAAGCCCATTCAGAATCACCTGCTCCACTGAGTCTTCCATGGGATCCCGAGATCAAAACCATCTCTTCACTATCTGAACCTAATTTGCTCTTGGATGGCATTATATACTCTCATATGTATTTTCTTCTTCTGTAACAGGGCAGCAAGACTGGTCTGTACACTCCACAATCGTTCAAGCTGGAAGTGTGGCAATTAAAGGTATGATTTTTTTTTTCAGAATTTAGGATAGGAAGCAGCTGTTCAGAGCAATGTTTTCTCTTACAGTAAATAAACAGGAAACAATGTGAATTTCCAATTTGGGGATGATGGGAAGTAAATTATAGCATAACAAGTTGATGGGATGTTATGCAGAGGTTAAAATGAAATCCGTGAATACTAAATAGCCAAATGGAAGCAGCTTATAAAATAAATAAATAAATGTAAAAAGCGAAACATCACACTCCTTCTACCATACGGTTACAGCTATGGGAAGTGTACTATTATGGACAAAGATTGTAAAACAAAGTGGAAAATGACACGCTGATTTCCAAGGAGGAAGATTTTTCTTTTATCTTGTGGTTTCTGTTATTGCTGGTAACCCTTGTGGTGTAACTTCAATTAAAACACACACGCCGAGAAATCGGTGGGCACTTCTGATTCTTATAAATCAGGTCACACTAACCCCTTTCCCTTTTGTTGCAGAGCGAGCAGACTGCTAAATCAAGCAGATGTGGTTGACAGGATGCAGATGGGCCTCCACCAAACATGAGCTCCAGTGTGTTGTGGACACGGCGGGGAATGTGGGCTCTTCTACGGAGGAACTCAGCCCCGAGTCTGCAGGAAGTGCATGTCAACAAGTTGTCCCCCACCCCCAGCAAGATGGGTCAGCACCCTGATTGCAGCTCTGTGTCCTTACGATGGTCACCAGCAACCCACGGGTTCAGAAAGCATGATGATCAAATCCAAAGTTGACAGGAGGCTGGAAGGCTAATTAATACTGGGACAGAATCAGGATAACTAGGTAAGGACCCACGCTCAACAAGACACAAGTTCCTGTGAGTAAATGCAAGGTTGCACAGTTAGCTCCAACCAACCCACCGTCCAGGGTTAGAGGGAATGCTGAGCAGAAGCTCCTATAAAACCAAGTGGAAACGAGTCCTCTCTAAGCCCCGTCGTGGTCTTCAGTGCTGTGCTATAAAGAGAGCCAATTTCACACGTACCTGCTCTAACTGCAAATTATTCCATCCATCACAGCCTGTTTCAAAGAACTATCCCTTTCAAAAAATCTACCCTGTTTCGAATTTTGCTAATCCCAATTTCTCATAAAATTTCACTGGAAGACGTATTTATTCACTGGATTCAACCGTGTTGTGCTTTGTTTCATATAATTAGGCTTTGTCACCTAACTCATCTCTCAAAGCAGGAATTATGCTTAACAGTAGGCATCTATACACGTCCATACATTTTTGTTGAAATGAATTATGAGATGCTGATGAAATGTAAAAAGAACCCCGCGTTTGGAAGAGAAGAGGTTTTTAAAAGTAAACAGTGACACTTATTGAGACTGTTTCTGATACGTTAAGGCATGTATGTTCTCACAATGTGAGCATTTGTCCCTATGGGTAAAAACATAGGGAGGACTGGAGTCGCCGATGCGTGATTAAAACTCTAGAGCTAGCAGAAAAAGTTCTTTTTCATACGTGAAGTTGTTGCCAAAGATAAAAACCATGAGGAGCCAAGAATGAAAGAAGCTGCCAGGTTAGAAGAGGGAATATAAAGACAGACAGCTGAAAAACACAAACAAATTTCACTGTCCAAAGTTAAAAGTTATAGGCGAAGGCGCCTGGGTGGCTCAGTCAGTTGAGCATCTGACTCTTGATTTCGGCTCAGGTCATGATCTCAGGGTTGTGAGACTGAGTCCAATGTCAGGCTCTGCACTGAGCATGGAGTCCACTTGAGATTCTCTCTCTCCCTCTCCCTCTGCCCCTCCTGCTCATGCTCTCTCTCAAGTAAATAAATAAAATTTTTTAAAAATCTAAAAAAAAAAGTTAAAGGCAACTTTCATGGGTAAAAAATGAGAACAGAACCACACCTTTAAGAAAGCAGAGTTTATAGGTGAAGAAGTCCATTTTCTTGGGATCATTTCCCCAGGTACAGTGATTCTGAGATGTCTATTTTTCCACAAAATGTCCTAAACTGATCATAAGTAATTCTATCCATTTACAGAAGGATTTCTTGTTTTAACGGTCTGTGTAGAAAGAATTAAGTTTTTAAAAGAGACTAAGGACACTCATTTTGCTAAATAAAAAAGACTTGAACTTGTCTTTTTACTTGTGCCAATTCCTGGAGAATTTAGAGCATCTGCCAGCAAAGCCTGGAAGATCCCTGAATATCTAGGCAAGGAAGCAAAAGGCCTTGGGAACATAGAGGTCTCCTCGTTTCTTGTTCCAGATGAAGGCGGTAATTTAGAAAAGAAGGAAAATACAGAAAGTCAGCAGCTGGCCGTACTGACCTTGGGTACTAGAACGTGGCCATCACTACCGAAGAACCTCTCAAAGCACTGAGAAAACGGACGTAAGAGGAGACCCTCACCTCTAAGCAGCTTCACACTGATGAGGACTTCATGCTAATTCAGGAGGAACAATTCCAGACCATATCGAAACACAGTTTCTTCGTAAGGTGGAGGGTGTGCAGCCAGCTAGGTTGCAGAAATGATTAAGAAGGCCGGCCAGTGGCCATGGACCAGAGGCCGTGCACTAACCAACCCACACACACAGGTGCCACGTGGTGGGGTCAGAGGCCCAGCACCGTGGACTGTGCACCAGGAGCAGGCCAGGCAAAGACTGACTTTGCTCCTAAGAGAGAAGAGGACAAATAACCCTGACGATCGACATCTGTAGCCCTTCCTACAAATGCCAGAACAGAGTGGGACGGCCAGGTGGAGAGAGCCAGGATGGAGAGAAAAGGACAGGATCACAGTGATATTTCAAGGGACTGTCCTAGGGCTGCCTGGTCACGCGCAGGGTCCTGGTGGTGATTTCCTAAAGGAAATGGGAAAGCGGGCACGGAGCACTGACTCAACAGGGATGACTCAACAGTCTGCCTGGAGTGTCGGGCTGATAAATGCCAACAGCTGATCCTGGCTTCATGTGGTACGTGGGAAATTTGTCTTCTCAGAAAGCAAAGGACAAATGCCACTCCCAACGATAATGCAGGAGAGCCGGCAATTTGGGGAGGAGATGTGGGTTCCCATTACTCTCCCAGGAGGGGAGGAGAGGGAAGGACAGGCACAGATGTCCGGGGACCCCGGACTTTCAGAAGGATCATTTCAACCACATAAAGGAGAAGAAACAGAACAAGTTTTGGGATAACAAACTCTAAGATAAAACTCCTTTCAGGAGTAAGAAGAGTCTGAAATAACAACCACAAATGGTCCCAATGAGAGAAAAAGGAGGAGACATCCTCCCCATCCCCAAAACACAACAGTAGCTCCAAAATAAACCTGTTCGGTCAAGAAGGGTATACTGCTGTGTCCTCATTCTGTTCTAATAGGACACGCACAGTGGACGGAAGAAGAAAAGGTGCATCAGGAGGGCGTCCGAGGTGTTAAGCTGAGCCTGCCAAAATAAAAGGTCCAACTAATGACACCAGAAAGGGTCTTCTCCATTAGTTTCCAAGCAAGGATGAGACATGCCCACAATATGGAGAAACGTGTGCAGTGTCAATACAGAAGAGCTGGAAGGCAGAGCTTCCTGGTATGTGTGTCCTGCACTGTCCTCAGTGAGGAGAACGGGGGACAGCCTGTGGCAGGGGGAATGAACACAGGAGAACACTCGAGTTCCAGAGAGCCAAGAAGCTGATGAGCAGGTAGCTGGCCTCCTACACAGGGTCCGTCTCTGGGGCCGGAGTCTGTATCTCACGGTCCTTAAGAAACTTGTCCTTTTGAGAAATTATGGATAATCTCTGCCAACAAATGAACTTCTAGGGGGGATCAAAACTGGATTCTAGAAACTGCAGACTCTGAAGCCATATGCTAACTTCCTGCAGAGTTTTAAGAAAATATTAAAGATTTGTACATATTTATTAAAGTATGATTTAGGCCTTTGGAAATGCGTGGACTTTCTAACCCAACATCTTATCAACCTATACTTACTTCATCTACATGGTTGGTACCTTGATCATCAGGGGAAATCTACAGATATGAAGGAGCTTAACTTCATCAAAACATTCAATTCACTGCTTACAGAGTTTCAGTTCTCAGTAGACAAGAAAAGACACATAAAAAAAAATGAAAAAAGAATCAGTGTGTTAAGATTGTGGTACTGGGACTTCTTTTTCTTGGCATTAAAAAAACAAACAAACAAAAAAACCTTCCTGTACTATTGTGTTTCTATATAAAACCTAAGGGAAAAAAGGAATTGTATAGATCCAGTTTACTCGTGTATAAATTCAGGAGTTCATGGGACTACGTAATTTCTATGGTCTAGTCAATCACCAAAATTTGGATTCTGCTTTCTGGGGATGAAGCGGGAAGACATAACTTACTTTAAAAAAGAAATGATGTTGATCCTGACTCCCCATGAGTCAGTGACAAGATGCAATTGCTGCTTGAAGTGGGATGCTGAGCAAGTAAAGTATGCCCTAGGGGATGGCAACGGAACAGCGGAAGGGCACCGAAGATCCCATCATGGAAACACAGCCGACGGCTCTGGAGAGTTTTCTGCCGGACGCACACTAGAGAACAAATGTGCTCCTCAGGCACATGATGTGCCACAGCTTGTAGGAGGGAGGGATGGTGGCACACGTGGCTGGAAACTAGCAGGAGACAAGACATTTGCCCAAGAATGGCAAGACGCCACCTCGTCATGCACAGGCTGTGAGCTGCCCATCAACAGAGGTACTCGGGTTGAGGTGGCATCTGTCAGGCTCTTCTTCATGGTTCCCTGATTCTAACTCCACCTCTGCCTTCATGAATTATGGAAGTTCTTGGGGAAAGTGGAGGACATCTAGGAATGGTCCTGATTGGTTTCCTCAAACTAATCTATGCGTTCCCTGAGCTGCGAATGCTGTGCTGCATCCAAACAAGGCTGAGACACACTGTGCACTAGAGGTCACCCCCGCAGATGTTGTTCTAGCACACAAGGCTCTGAGCGGTCCCGCATCACCACGTCCGTGTGGCTGCTTAGCCCAGCTATTTCCGAAACGCTGCCGCGGACACTCCATCCCTATCCTAGGAGCCCTGCTGTGGAGGCAGGCCTGAATTTCTTTTGGGAAAAAAAACCCCAACAGTTTAGATATCTGCTTTTAGGAATAAATCAGCAAAAGAACCCTACTACTTCCTTCTTACAGGTGAAGAAAAGAAGTCTTAGTGAGAAGGACTATTTGTCAAAAGTCAAAACAGCTACTAAATGCCAGGGCTCCAAGTCTCCAGGGATCCCAGAGGATCTCCTTCTGGAGAGAGAAAAATCAAAGTAGGATTTGCTGTAATGGTCAGTGATGAATAAAGCCGCCAATAATCTTCTTCTGCAGGGACCCAGAATTTACAGAAGCCCTTTTGTGTTAGGTGTGTAAGAATGTCACCGTCCTCTTTGATCATTTCCAGAAAGGTTCTAGTTACCCAGACCGATACGGTTACTCACTTGAGAAAGAGAATGCCGCACAGGTTTGGGTGGTAACATGTATGGGTAGTTTACACCTCATTTGCCAGACCTCTCATTACAGAAAAGAGTCTATTTGCTGCAAATCAAAAGATCTTTGGTAATCAAGTTTCATCCCACCACCATCCCCCCTCCCCGTCATGATCATAATATTTAAGGTGCCTGGCTTTCAAAGATCTTAGTTCTTTAGTAAACTAGCTGATGACATAACTTCTGTAAAAAAAATATTAAGTGCGTTTGAGTTTTCTGACCTCAGAGACCTCACTGTCACCCCTGGCATTTCTCACTGTCTTCGCCCTTCTTACCAAGAACATCACCAGTGGCCATGATGTCACATGTGTACATGGCTGCCATCAGACGCTGAGGTTTCACCTGCAGGGCATAGCGACATGCCTCCTTCATGGTGGCGATGAGCTGTCCTGAGAAGGGTCCGTAGCAGTCAGTGAGCGAAGACTCTCCTTTCTGGGAAGTCTTCTTCTCCAAGGGCTCAGAGCCGCCGTCTTGGAGCCCCGGGTTTTCGCCTCCACCGGAACAGGCTTCCTCTTCCCCTTGGCTGTCCTGCACCACATCCCTTTGCTCTTCATTGTGTTTATCATTTGCCCCTTGTTCCTCAAATTTACTTAGGTACCATTTTTCCAAAACAAAACAGACACCCATGAGAGGCTCCTCACACATGGGGCCAGAGAGGGTTGCTAGCTGGAAACCACTCACAATGCTGTTGCCCAAATCTCGGTATCTACTGGCCTCTTTTGAAGCTTTGATGGCTGGGCCTGTCCATACTGAGTTCTGAAAGTCTTCGCTTTTATTAACTAATATGTTGGGCCCGCATTTTCTTGGGCCAAATGACCAGATTTGGTCAACAGTGTTCCTCCATTTTCTCCCTGTTAGGTATTGCTCTAGTTTTCCTTTGAATTCGCAAATTTTCTCTTGGGTCTTCTGGTGGATCATCTGAGTATGTCTGCCCTCATTCAAAGAGGATGTCAACTGCTCCATAGAACGAATCAAATCACTATTTTCTTCCAGAATCTGTGTGACTTCTTCCGGAAGGGGCATGGCTCGAACACTGAGTGTGGCAAGCTTATTGGGGGTTGTTATGGTGATGAGCCCATCAGAGTCAACTTGGATTCCTTCAGGGATTTTACTCTGATCTTCTTTTGTTTGGTGGATAACTGCAACTTTTTGTTGTTTGCCTATTTCTTCATTGACCATGTCGACTTTTGGGGGTTTTGTGATTGTCTCTCTGAATGGAATAATGGGTTCAGAAACACTGATTTGAATCTTTGCAAACCTACAGACAAATGCAAGAGAAATAACAAGGTTATAATAAACAGCATCAAAATTCCCATATAGAAATGTCACACAATGGAGATCCTGCAAAAACACAGAAACATAAAAGTGATTTTTCTAGGAAAGATCGGTACTGTAAATTATACCAGAATTCAAAGACCACTTTCATTTTGGATTGAAAGGACCACCTCTAATAGGAACATACCTTCAGGGAGTTCTTTGCATACATACGAATTTCACTGCTTTGTTCACGCTCAAAAAAAAAAAAAATAAACCATCTATTTAGATAAAAATGTTTTGCGTGGAAAGTAAGTATTTTAATAAGATCTAACATATGAATTCTTTAAAATACTATTTGCCAATTTAAGAACCTAGGGAAGACAAGCTCCATGATTATAACAAAGAATCAAGAACTTCAGGACACCTAGTCAAGTGCTGACAATGTATTTGGCTTCAATAATGAGGCTCACGGCGAGGCTAGGATGATGCAGGAGTTGTGTCTGAGCAACACTTTCCAAAAGAACTTCCTGCAGTGATGGGAGATGTTCTGTATGCACTGTGATTGCTGGGCACCTGAAATGTGGCTAGTATAATGGGGAAGCTTTAATTATTTAATTAAATTTAAACAGGCACACATAGCGACTGAGCATGTGATATGTGGCTGGTATGGCTCAGGAACTGAAGTTTTAATTTTACTTAACTTTAATGTGAAATAGCCACATGTGGTCCGTGGTTACTGTATACGGGTTTTGAACCTCGGTCCAGTACCACGTTCAGAAAGCCCCTTTTCCACATGTTATCAGGTTTAGTTTCTTTTTTTTTTTAGAAAAAAAATTTTTAAGATTTTATTTATTTATTTGAGAGAGAGAGAGTAGGGGGAGGAGCACAGGGAGAGGGACAAGCAGACTCCATACTGAGCACAAGCAGACTCCATACAAAGTCACAATGTGGGGCTTGATCCAATGACACAGAGATCATGACCTGAACCGAAACCAAGAGTCGGACGCTTAATAACGACTGAGCCATCCAGGTGCCCCTCAGGTTTAGTTTCATGCTGCATTTTCTTCCTAATGAATTATGAGTTCACAGAGGGCAGACTTGAGGAAATTGGTGTGGACTGATTGTGATGACAAGGAAACCATGCAATCTTTCTCTTATTTTCTGTCTAGTTCACTCCCAGGTAATACCAAGGCTCTGGTCTGCTCCATGTCTGCCATTGGCAGTGGGGATGGACACGTCTGAATGGACATACAAGTATGTGTGTGTTCACATGTACACTTTATATGAGATTTTGGGACAGCGGAACAGTGATTTTTTGTTACTCAGTAAGGGAACCAAATATTAAAAGTTTTTGAAATGCTTACATTTGATTCTAGATTTGTTTCTGGTTTCTGTAGAACATTCTGTGGATCTGGACAGGTATTTGGTTTATCTGATTTTATTCTTTTTGATTAAATTTGAAAACTCAGTAACTAGATGGTTTTCTAAAAAATAGCATGTTGCCAAAATTGGTAAAATTGAACCTAATTGATTTTAGAATATGGCACCTGAACAGACCATAATGTGTCGAAGAAAATAACATGAATAAACATTATTTCCAAGAAAGGTTTTGGTTTTGCCAGTAAGTGTGTTCACTTTCAAGGATTAGTGTCTCTGAATGCTGTTTCGGTTCACCGCTATTATTGTTACAGAATATACAAGATGGATGTTTTCTTGACTTTGTATTAATTTAAAATATACTCTGTGAGGGGTGCCTGAGTGGCTCAGTCGGTTAAGCAGCTGGCTCTTGATTTCGACTCAGGTCAGGATCTTAGGGTCGTGAGATCAAGCCCCGTGTTGGGCTTCACATTAATAGTGGAGCCTGCTTGGGATTCTCTTTCTCCCTCTCTCTCTAAAAAAATTTTTAAATAAATATAAAACAAATATGTGCTTTGTGAAATAGGTGATGGGGATTAAGAATACACTTACCATGATGAGCACTGGGTAATGTACAGAACTGCTGAACTACTATATTGTACACCGGAAACTAATAGAACACTGTGTATTAATTATGCTGGAATTAAAAAAAAACTTAATAAAAAAAGCACTACTTTATTCAGGGTATTGTGACTAATCACAAAAGTGATCGCTAAAGTCATCATCAACATGCCTTTGGTGCCCACTATGTACACTGGGACGTGCCCTACACATTTTTATATATTACAAATAGTAATAAAATATACTTTAATACCTGAACTTGACAAAGACAGCACACACAGATAAACCTGCAGTTCAATCTTACTTAAGAATTCAGATATAAAATCTAAAATTACAATGAGAAAAAAAGGATGTATGTGTATTTTTTCTTTTTACTAGTCACTTACTATGTATGAGACACTGTGCTAAGTGTTCTACATGCATTATATCTTTAGTATTATCCTCATTTTCTAGAGGAGAAAACCAGGTAAGAAAGATTAAGTCACACCCCCAAAGTCACAGAGCTCGTCAGTGGAGGAGCCAGGACTCAAATTTAGGTCTGACCTCAGAATCCATTCTTCTTCCGGTTATGCTATACTGAAAAATTAAACAGCACATCAAAGGAATACTTCACTGCAACACTAAGTAGCTTTTATTGCGGGGTATAAAAATTTATTTGTATTAAGAGATCTGTTAAAATAATATAGCACATTAAAAATGTCAAATAAAGTAATCCATCTATGTAACCACCTGTAAAACCGCTTAGCATTCAATAAAATTTAATACCCTTTCCTGATTTTTAAAAAAGGAAAGCATTTAGAAATCTCAGAAGTAGGAAAATATTTTTAAATTATCATTATTTTGAGAAAATATGCTCATATTCTTAGAACACTCAAGAAAATCACCTGCTGAGCTACTGAAACGGTGAGTGAATACATCTATGACATCAGCCCCCTTCCCTCGTATTGTAAGGTAAAAAGGGCTGTGCGTCTTACCAGCCCTTCAGCTTTCTGAGGGTCCCAAGAAGTTCCCTACAATAACCATTTACAAGATGAATGAAAACCACTCCACGCCATGGAAGTGGGAGTGTGCACATGACCGTCACACCTGCAAAGCACCTCAGGACCAAAGGCTCTTCAAATCCCGGGAATGCAGAGCCTGCCATTACTTCCAGAGAATGCAGGAGGCTCAGACTCCCCCAGCAACCTTCCGTGGCTTCCTGCCATCCCTGAGCACCAGCACCGGGAGATCCTGCCATCTCTGACCAACCCTTCCATCCGTGAGATCTGGACATGAAGAACCCTGGCAGTCTCTCTGGCCGGGACGCCAAAGGCTGTCTCCTACCTCCCGTTCCTGCACGTAAGGTGGGTTTCCTGAACGTGTGTGAGAGTTGGAAAGGAAGCTTACAGGTTAGAAGGCAGGTTCTGTCCCACGAGAGCTAAAAAAAAACTCTAGAATTTCTAGAATTCTCTTCATGTAGGTATAATTGTAAAATTTTATAGGATAGGTGACAAAACAAAAATCAACTGACCCGTGACTGACCACACAGTGAACACCCACAAAAGCAGCCACTCCAGTCAACACTACGAGCCCTCAGGAGGACCCGTCAGGCCTTCTTCCCCCGAGCCCACCCTGACTTTGACTGTAGTCCTTTCTTTAAAAGTCTTTTTATCCCCTAAACCTGTACCCCCTGCAGGCTACAGCTCAGTCTGGTCTGCTTTTGTACTGTATCTATCAACCCCATCAAACCTTGTTTCTTCAGTTGGGTTCTTTGGCTCAGTATTATGTTGTGAGATTTCTCCATGTTCGAATAGCTAGCTTGTTCACTGAGGTTACTCTACAGAATTGCATGGTAAGACTATATCATAATTTATTTATTTATCCACTATACTGTTTGAGTTGTTTCCAGTTTGGGGCTATTAATATGTCTGTTGCTATGAATATTCATGGCGCACACTTGTTAAGCTTTGTGGTAAGTATCTTTAGACTAGAAACGGGAGTAGATTTGCCAAGCCACAGAAAGTACAGGAAGTACCTACCCCCTACCTGAGTAGGTAGCATGGAATTGTATTCCAAAGTGGTTGCACCAATTCCCATTCTCACTAGTTATGTAGGTGAATTCCTACTGCCTATCTCTGCCACCATCTGATACTGTCACTTTTAAGTTTCAACCACTCTGGTGGATACATAGAGGTATCTCACTTTGGTTTTAATTTCCTTCCATTAACTAATAAGTTGAATATCTTTTCATATATTTATTAGTTTTAGGCTTCTGTTATGTAAAGCACCTGTTCAAATCTTCATTCCATTTTCTAGGATTGTTGGCTCTCATTACTTGTAGGAATTCTTTATATATTGGAGCTTTAAGTCCTTTGTTTATTATACGTTTTACAAATGTGCTCTCTAACCCCATGGCTTGCCTTCTTACTCTTCACAGTGTCTTCCAATGATTAAACTTGACTCTGTCATTCATGCTTTTTAACACCCTATTTAAGAAGCTTTGCCCTATCCCGAGGTCTCAAAGATATTCTCCTCTATTATCTTCTAGGTACTTTATGATTTTTGCCCTCCACACTTTACAATGCACCTGGAATAAATCGCTGAGTTCAGGATGAGGTAGAGGCTTTCCAGACAGAGGTCCGAGCTGCCAGAACCAAGAGCGGAGAGGCCGGTCCTCCCCACTGTTCCGGAAGCTGCCCCCCTTTATTTATTTATTTTTTTAAGATTTTATTTATTTATTCATGAGAGACAGAGAGAGAGGCACAGGCAGGCTCTGTGTGGAGCAGGAAGCCCAATGCAGGACTCAATCCCAGGACCCTGGGATCATGACCTGAGCTGAAGGCAGATGCCTAACCTACTGAGCCACCCAGGCGCCCCGTGTCCCTTACATCTGTGCTCTCTGCACGAGTCCACTCATCTGTCTATCCTTATGTCAACAGCACATAGCTGACTCCTGTAGCTTTAAAATAGGTTTTGATTTCCAGTGGAGTAAGAACTTCCACCTTGTTCTACTTTCTTAACAGGTTTTGGTCATTACTGGCCCTTTGCATTTCCACACAAATTTGTCAAGCTCTGCAAACATATAGTTAACAGGATTTTGACTGGGACTGCTCTGAATGTATAATCACTTTGGGAAAAGCTGACATCATTTTAATATTAAATTTTTAAAGCCATACACAACACAACCTTCTTCTGTGTTTTATAGTTTTTGCACAGAGGGCCTATAAATGAGTACAGTTTATTCCTGGATATTTGATATCTTTGTTACTGTAAATGGTCACCTTGAAATAATTTTCATTTTATGTTTATTAAAGGTATAAGGAAATGCAATCCATTTTGCATATTAATCTTGAATAGAGCAACCCTGCTGAATTTACTTACTAATCTTAACAGTTTCCATAGATTCTTCTGGATTATTAGTACACAATCATATCATATGCAAAAGGTGATGGTTTTAATCTTTCCTTTTCGATTCTCATATCCTTTATTTTTATTCTTTATAATGCTACCCAAGACGAATAGTACAACGTTCCACAGAACCTGTAACAGGGGGCACCCTTGTCTTATTTCTGATCGTAAAAGAAAGCTTTCAAAAATTTCACCCAGTGAGTACATTAGCTATAGTTATTCTGAAGATACTCTGTATCAGTTTAAGGAAATTCCTTTCTAGTCCTAGTTTGCTAAGAGTTTTGATCATGCATGAATATTGAATTTTATTAAACGCTTTTCCTTTGTCCACTGAGATGATTTCTCTCCTTTTCCTGTTAATCTGGTAAAGGTACATTGATATATTTTTTAATTTTTTTAATTTTAATTTTATTTTATTAAATTATGTTAGTCACCATACATTATTAGTTTTTGATGTAGTGATCCACAATTCATTGTTTTCGTGTAACACCCAGTGTTCCATGCAGTACGTGCCCTCCTTAATACCCATCACCGGGCTAACCCATCCCCCCACCCCCCTCCCCTCTAAAACCCTCAGTTTGTTTCTCAGAGTCCATAGTCTCTCATGGTTCGTCTCCCCCACCGATTTCCCTCCCTTCATTTTTCCCTTCCTTCTCCTAATGATATATTTTTTTAAATACAGATTTTGTATATTTATCTGAGAGAGAGAGAGAGCATGAGCATGGGGAGGGGCAGAGAGAGAAGCAAACTTCCTGCTGAGCAGGGAGCCCAACACAGGACTCGACCCCAGGACTCTGGGATCATGACTCAAGCCAAAGGCAGACACTTAACCAACTGAACCACCCAGGTGCCCCTTGATTTTTTTTAATGTTATTCCAATTTTGAATTCTTTTGATAATTATAGGACTACCAGGCTTTCTATTTTTTCATTGGTCAGATTTTTTAGGACTTTGTCCATTTGCTTTAAAATTTACTGGTATGAAACTGCTCATGATACTCTCTTATGTTTCTTGGCCCAGGACAAGCTACCTAGCACCCAATTCATTAAGGTGCCCTGAACTCCAACATGCCATGAGGGGACTTGAAGATGCAATGTCTTTTGTCAACACCAGCTGATGCAGCTCACTCAGGGTCCCCGTATAGCACATAACATACCACTGCCTGACTGGGTCCTGATGGACCTGTCCACTATCCTCTCCCACACTTGCTCCAGCAGACTTCCCAGCTAACTATCCATTCAAGTGGAAGAGAGGATTCCTCCCTATGTTGGCTCCAGGTTTCCTCTCTGACGTGGGACAGAGAACAGTGTGCTTGAACGTGAGGTCATTTCTCTACTGCACCAGGCCACAATGCAAAGGAAATTATTTTTGTTTTGTGTTGAAGGGGAAGGTGTCCTCACTTTTAGAAACTAGAATTTTTAGGAAAAGCAAATAACAAGCACTTCAGAATTCATCAAGTATCTTATTAAAGCAGTATATATTTTTTGAAAAGCAAACAGATTTTTGCTTTTGTTAGCCTCATTCAATGTAAGTCTAAATTATTTTCAGGTATTTGGATAAGGATATTTTCTAAAAAGGTTTACACAGAGTAGTTTCCAAAATAAACTGATTTATTAAAATATTTTAATGCCACATTAAGGGCATGTTTCTAAAAAACTAATTTCTTTTATTATGAACTATAGTTTCTTTCTCCTGAGATAAAAAAGTACCCATAATGAAAGCCATGAGGAAAAAATAAAAAGACTAAACAAAGACACAAATAAGCAGTAATCAATTAAAATCAATTTTAGGTTTATGGGAAAACATTATTTGAAATGTAATTCTAAGTACCAAAAAGCAACTTTTTAAAGAGAAGTTAATGGCCTGAGAAATGTAAGGTTATTTAACATGGATTTTAATTGGCAGCAGAGTGTGAAAAGAGAAAATAATTTAGTTCAAAGACCCCAAAAACGAACATAGTATTTCAATGGTTTTTTAAAAATCCTCTTGAGAGCTGTTATTATCTTAAAATATACCTTAAAATTTACCCAATTAGCATTATTCTCTAACCAATATTGTAACTTTCAGAAATTGTAAGAAATAGTATCAAACATTGAGGAAACGGAAGATCTGCCTTCCAGTTTTGTACTAATCATGGCTATAAAAACATTTAAAGGAGGAACAGGCCACAACATCATTTTAGGCTGAAGAACAGAGCTGCGAAAACTCCCCCTCTGGCAGGAGCTTCTACAACATCCCCAAGGATGGCGCCACGGGGCACCTGTTCTCATGCTATTCCATTATGAGCAGTAGTGGGAGGATGGTGGCGGGAGCACTGTAACATGAGTACCGCAGTGGGAGGACTGTAGAATGAGCACTGTGCGGGAGGACTATGGCACAAGCACTGTGGTGGGAGGACTACAGAGGGAGGACTGTGGCACAAGTACTGCGGTGGGAGGACTGTGGCACGAGTACTGCGGTGGGAGGACTGTGGCACGAGTACTGCCGTGGGAGGACTGCGGCACGAGTACTGCGGTGGGAGTACTCCAGTGGGAGGACTGTAGAATGAGCACTGTGCGGGAGGACTATGGCACAAGCACTGTGGTGGGAGGACTACGGAGGGAGGACTGTGGCACAAGTACTGCGGTGGGGGGACTGTGGCACGAGTCCTGCAGTGGGAGTACTCCAGTGGGAGGACTGTAGTATGAGGACTGTGCGGGAGGACTGTGGCACAAGCACTGTGGTGGGAGGACTGCGGCGGGAGGACTGCGGCACGAATCCTACGGTGGGAGGACTGTGGCACGAGTACTGCGGTGGGAGGACTGCGGCACGAGTACTGCGG